>NW_026521005.1:367500-373069 GCF_024256425.1 Clarias gariepinus | reverse complement strand
AAAAAGAAAAAGAAAAATTGACAATTTTACCCAAAGAACCTAAGAATTCACTAATAGAGACACAAAACACAGAGCAGCTGTAGGACATCAACTAAAGAATAAGAAAAACAAGAGGAAACTGAAGAAAAGCACTTTATCAAAATATAAATAAAAGAAATCTATTTCAAAAAGGCAGGTAGGAACTGATATTATTTTCAACCTGCTAATATAAATATCCCCTAGCTGCTAGCATCACAGCTAAGAGTGACAGTTACAGAGTGACAGTTACAGAGTGACAGTTACAGAGTGACAGTTACAGATGGCTATTTTTGAAAAATCTGAGGAGTGGAGTTTTAACACACTTGCTATCAGCTACCCAGATGACATAACTACTGAAAATCCCAAGAAAAAATACAAAGCTAAGATTTTGAGAGACTTTCCTGAGACTCTTAGAGCTGATTTTATGATATTAAATGATAAAATAATGAAAGCAGACCTGCTGTTCTACACAGAGCAACCGAATGCCTGGCACACGGCCCTCCTCTCAGCCAATAAAGGCTTGAAGATGGCTGGAAACAAAGCATGAGACACTGTCCATTGACACCACTCCCAAATTTAACATCAACCTGTATAACAACGGCACTGTAATGATTCAGGGACCAGAATCCAGCCTGGCAAAGTTTTAAACTGAATTTAATGAGCTAAAAGCTTTAGCTGAGAAAGAAAAAAAAAAAATCCTAACAGAAGCCCATCCCGGCTCAGAGACTTGCCCCCCTCCTCCCCCTGATCCTTCTGCATGTGACACTCCCCTGCAGCCATCCTTACACACACAGCCCAGTCTCCACTCCTCACACTCCCCAAACCCCCCTCACACACCCCGATCTGCAGTGTCTATACAACGCATACAAGAGTGTCTCTCCCTCTTAGAGATGGAGATCATGGAGTTCAAGGAGAGTAAACTACAAGACAGTGAAACAATCCAACAAGTGAGAGAGGAAACACAACAGCTTAATGAACAGACTCAGACCAGAATAGGACAACTGGAAAAAAACATGGACAAGCTCCAAAAAGACAACAAATTCCTCAGAGATGAGATGTGTACACCTAAGGACAAACTAGAACAAAAAGAGTCTCTGATTATAAATCTTAAACAGCAGCTCAACACCTTAACTGAGATATCCGAACAGTCCCACATTCATGTCAAGAACACCCACACCACCACTGACCCCCAGCCTACACACAACCTACTAGCCACCCAACAAATCAACCAGATCAGTCAGTTAGCTGCCCCACTGACTGGCCAGTTAGCCATCCTACCATGCAGCCAATTATCCGCCCCATCAACTAGCCAGTTAGCCGCCCCATCAACTAGCCAGTTAGCTGCCCCATCAACTAGCCAGTAAGCCGCCCCATCAACTAGCCAGTTAGCCGGCCCATTAACTAGCCAGTTAGCCGCCCCATTAACTAGCCAGTTAGCCGCCCCATTAACTAGCCAGTTAGCCGCCCCACCGACCAGCCAGTTAGCCATTCCACCATGCAGCCAATTATCCACCCCACTGATTAACCAATTAGCCGCCCCATTAACTGGCCAATTAGCCACCCCATCGACTAGCCAGTTAGCTGCCACCATCGACCAGTCAAAATAGCCACCCAACAGACCAACCAGTTAAACAAACCCCCCAACCAGCGAGTTAACCACCCAACCAACCAACCAACCCTCAATCCAGCCCACCACCATTCACAACACCCCAAGACTGCAATCTCATAGATTCCAATGGCAAATTTTTAAATCACAGAAAGCTGTTCCCCACACACAGAGTCGCAAAGTTCTGGTGTCCCACTACTGATAGTGCACTCAAGCTACTCTGCCAATCCAAACTTCAAACGCCCCAAAATATAGTGATTCACACTGGCACAAATGATTTGCACTCCAAAGGAGGGAAAGTAGCAGACTTAATGAAAAAGATAACTGAAAAAGCTCACATGGTGTTTCCACAAACCAATATAATCATCTCAACAGTTTTACCCAGAAGAGACTACTCCTGGAAGTTCATCAAAAAAATCAATGAAAATATAACCAAAGAATGCTCCATCATCCCCAACACCACCATTGCACAGCATCCAACCATAACAGATGAACACCTATTTGACCATGGTGCACCTACACCAGACGGAATCAGACTCTTCGCCAAAAATCTAAAGGATGCTGCACTCAGAGAGACCAAAACAATCCGAAGTTCAGCAGGCCAAAAAAAACTCCAAAGTCGAAGACCACCTACTAACAACCACACACCCTACCAACCACCTGAACATAGAAGACATATGACCTACAGCACACACCATTTGAAAGCCCAACACAACAGAACCATCGTCAACAACTCAAAGTCCATCAAATTTCACACTAGCAAAGCACAGACTGCAAGAACCGAATCCAGACCAACACAGAGGCAGGATCCCCGCTTCAGAAACACCCTGTGGCAGAAGGCAACTTATAATGAAGCTCAACCTCTTCCACCCCTGCAGCACCTCTCATATGCTGATATAGTTCAAGGTAAAACACACCCAAACTCAACAGAAATTGGAGAGGTGCGACAACTCCAACTAATTTGTAAAATACTTGTATAAGCACTGGAGGGTATCTCTAATACAAGTAAATCCTCTATATACATGTTTATTAGTAATGTCGTTCCAGAATTATATACAAATTTTAAATATTTTAATTCCTCTATTTCGTCTCTACTATCACTAACTTAGTTTAAAAGAAAAAAAAAAATGAAATCACTCTCTATAAGTTCATGGAATGTTCAGGGTTTATGTTCTTCCATTTTGGGGAACTAAAACCCTAAATGCAGACTTTTTAAAAAAACGCACACCATGACATTTTGATATTGTTGGAGACATGGTGCCGTTCGGACGCGGAGACTCACTGCCCCTTAGGCTACCGAGAAAATTATACTACCATCCTTCAAAAGAGCCAACATAAACATGCAGAGACTCTGGTGGAGTTATAATATTGGTATAAAGATGATCTTACACCTTACCTGTCTGTTGTAAAAAGAGAGCTCACACATATTTGGCTTCAGCTCAGACGAGGTGTAGTGAACAATGAGAAGAGTCTGTTTATCTGTGCAGTCTAGACTCCACCTGCAGAGTCCCCTTACTACAGTCAAGACTTTTTCCACAACCTCCACACAGAAACATGCCATGTCCAGGCTCAGGGAAATGTACTGCTGTGTGGAGACTTTAACGCCAGGACAGGTTTGGCAAGTGACACCGCGAATCTTCACCAAAAAGAGAATATATTTAACACACTTCCCAATTTAACCCCTACAACAAAAGAAAGAGTCAACCCAGATCCTGTAGTAAATAAGAACGGTAAAGAGTTGGTGCAGCTCTGTCGAGGCCTGGGCCTGTACATACTTAATGGTAGGATCCCAGGAGACTCCTTAGGTCGGTTCACCTACTGCTCAGCTCTTGGGTCGAGTGTAGTCGACTACGCTCTCACTGACATGGACCCCTCCTGCATAAGTGCCTTCACTGTCAGACCACAGCTACCCTTATCAGACCACTGCCAAGTTAATGTCTTCCTAAAAACAATCCAGCAGCAAATTAACACAAAAGAAAACTACAAACTACTGAACCTTAATCAGGGCTATAAATGGACCCTAACAGTGTGTCTGAACTTTCTAACGCAATGAGTTCTACAGAGGTTACTAATCTCATTAACACCTTCCTAACAACCGAGTTCCAACTCAATTAAACCAGTGTAAACCTCGCAGTAGAGCAAATTAATACAATTAACTACACATCAGCAACTAAAGCTAATCTGTGTAAAACAAACAAACACCATAAACAAAAATCCAACACTGAAAAATGGTTTGATGAGGAATGTGAATCTGCAAGAAAACAGCTCAGACAGCTGTCCAACCAAAAGCACAAACTACCACAAAAACACTGAACTCAGAGAAAAATACTGTGAAACACTAAAGAACTATAAACAGATACTTTATAAGAAAAAACAACAGCACTACCATCAGATACTAAGAGAAATTGAAGAATCCATCAATGAAAACCAGTTCTGGAAAAAATGGAACAGCTTGAACCCGACACACACGCAGGACCCATCGATAAAAGATCCAAAAATATGGACAACCTATTTTGAATCACTTTTTAAAGAAATCTCCCCACAAAATCTTACAACAAATCAAAAAGTCATCCAAAATATACTAGAAAATTTAGAAACCATCATAAAAAATAACCAAAACCAGCTTGATTACCAAATTACACTAGACGAATTGACTGACGCACTGAAAAACCTTAAAGACAGGAAGGCATGTGGTCCAGACAGCATCAGGACAGAGATGCTTAAACACAGCACTCCTGTAGTAAAGAGTGCTGTGTTGAGGCTCTTCAACCTGGTTCTTCAAGCTGGCTGTTTTCCTGACACATGGAATCGGGGGCTTATATCCCCAATACATAAGAGTGGAGATAAATTAGACCCTAACACCTACCGGGGCATCTGTGTGAGCAGTAATCTGGGGAAGGTGTTCTGCTGCATCATCAACGCCCGGATCCAGGCCTTCCTTACCGAACACAGCGTCCTGAGTAAGAGTCAGATCGGCTTTCTACCAAACCATCGCACCACTGATCATATTCACACACTACACACCCTAATCAACCAACATGTTCACCAAAAAAGCAATAAGAAAATTTTCGCATGTTTTGTAGACTTTAAAAAAGCATTTGATTCGATTTGGCACACAGGATTATTTTATCAGGTTTTAAAAAGTGGTGTAGGGGTAAAGTATATGACATCATCAAGTCCATCTATTTTGAACAACAAATGCAGCATAAAACTCGACAACAAAAGGAGCAGAATACTTCACTCAAGGGCGCGGGGTGAGACAAGGCTGCAGCTTGAGTCCAACTCTGTTTAATATTTACATTAATGAGTTAGCAGTGTTACTGGAACAATCTGCAGCTCCTGACTCACCCTAAACAATACGGAAGTCAAAATTTCTGCTCTACGCAGACGACCTGGTGCTGCTGTCTCCTACTGAACACGGCTTGCAGCAGCACCTGGACCTGCTGAGACGGTACCGTCAGAACTGGGCCCCTGACAGTCAATCTGACAAAAAACCAAAATTATCATCTTCCAAAAAAAAGGCCAGATCTCAGGAGAACAGACACTGTTTACTCTGGGAAACACCACCCTAGAGCACGCGTTACACTAAGACTACTGGGACTGAAACTCAGCGCCTCCGGAGGCTTTGATCTGGGAGTGAATGCACTGAGAGAAAAAGCACGAAGAGCTCTATATGCAATTAAGAAAAGATTCTACAAAACACACATCCCAATTAGAATCTGGTGTAAAATCTTTGATAGCGTCATCGCGCCTATTGCACTGTACGGATGTGAGGTTTGGGTCGACTCAGTAAACACGACTACACTCACCTGGGACAAACATCCCACAGAGTCCCAACATGCAGAATTCTGTCGAAATCTCCTCAAAGTTCAGAGAAAAACACAATTAACACATGTAGGGCAGAATTAGGTCGATTCCCGCTGATTATAGCCATCCAAAAACGGC
>NW_026521005.1:310000-360000 GCF_024256425.1 Clarias gariepinus | reverse complement strand
CGGTTCTGTTCGGTTCTGTTCGGTTCTGTTCGTCCTCATCACTCGTTCATGTGTCTAAATGGTTTCGCTCACCAGAGGCCATGGCAGGTAGCGAGAGCGACCCAGGAACCTTTCACCCCTCTCAGTGTGCCGTGATAGTAACAGTGTTCTCCTCCCTGTAACACACACACACACACACACACACACACACATTATTTATATCTGTATATCACACCAGAGGCAGTGATGGTGCAGTGGTAATAACACACAGGGCTCTATCTGTTCTATCTGTAGCTTTAATCAGTGTGTTTAAACACCGCAGTGTGTGTGTGTGTGTGTGTGTGTGTGTGTGTGTGTGTGTGTGTGTATACTGTAAGTGGGACAGTGTATAACAACTCAAACGCAGACTAGAACTGTACAACAATACCATTTAAACTCTCCTCCAATCCTGTTGCTCGGGTAACCATGGCAACCAACGATGTTCTCTCCCTCATTAATATTCATCACAATGTGTTACATACTACAGCGAGACGTGGTAGGTCAAACACCAGATGGACACACACACACACACACACACACACACACACACACACACACACTATGCATGAAGCATCATCATATCTCCCTGTCTGCTCTCTCTCTCTCTCTCTCTCTCTCTCTTTACATCTTTCTGTAGTGTTGCAATGTAAATGGAGAGGAAACTGCCTGTTGCCCGTCGTCATGGTAACAGCACTCTGATTGGCCATGTGCATGTGCAGGGTGGGAGGAGCGATCGGATTTCCCAGAGTGCTTTGCCGCACCGGCATGAAGTGCAGATTATGTGTGTGTGTGTGTGTTCCTGATATAGACAGACACTGAGACATAAATCGTGTGTGTGTGTGTGTGTGTGTGTGTGTGTGTGTGTGTGTGTGTGTGTGAGAGTGTGAGAGAGAGAGAGCATCAAATTCCTTAATGCATTCTATTATCTGAATTCTGCGCTCTCTCTCTCTCCGTCTCTTCCCTTTAACACCGTGACTTTCTCTCTGTCCCTCTTCTCCATCTTTGTCTCTCTCTCTCTGTTGCCCTCTCTGTCTCTTCTCTTTGTCTCTTCACATGTCTATCACCTTGTCTCTCTCTCTCTCTCTCCATCTATCTCTCCCCCATCATTCTCTCAGTCTCTCTCTCTCCATCTCTCTCTTCTCCATCTCTTCCTCCGTCTCTCTGTCTCTCCCTTTCATCTCTCCGTCTCTCTCTCTCTCTTCTGTCTTTCTCTGTCTCTCTCTCTCTCCTTCTCTCTCTCTCTCCATCTCTCTGTCCTCCATCTCTCCCCTTCTCTCTCTCTCCGTCTGTCTGTCTCCCTCCCCTTGTCTTTATCTTATTTTCACATTTTTACTAAACAGCAGCAGCAGTGTGTAGGAGTTAAAGTTTGTTTGTGTGTGTGTGTGTGTGTGTGTGTGTGTGTGTGTGTGTGTGTGTGTGTGTGTGTGTGTGTCCATCTGGTGTTTGACCTACCACGTCCCACCGTAGCTGTGTGTAAAACTCATGGTGATGAATATTAATGACGGATGGAGCGTTGCCATGGTTACTTAATATGAGGGTCAGTAAATTATTTCGTATTACATAATAAAGTTAAGAGACGATTAAAAGTCTCCTCTTAGCACGTGTGTGTGTGTGTGTGTGTGTGTGTGTGTGTGTGTACGTGTGAAGCTATACAGAGGACACATGCTCTATGGCTCTGATAACTTCAGACTTGCTCCCAGTGCATTATGGGTAATGTTCTCTCTCTCTCACACACACACACACTTTCTTCGTACCTGATTATTAAACGGTGTTCTGTCTTCATCAAAATGTCTCTCCACATAGTCTGAAGACAAGAGATCACTGCAAGCACACACACACACACACACACACACTGTAATCAGAACAATTTCTCGGATTGTGTGAGAGCGAGATGCTTCAGTCTCTCTGCTGCAGAACTCCACAGAATCCGCAGGATGGTGATGTTGCCATGGTAACCAGGGGTTCAGGCATCGGGGCGACAGATACGCTCGGTCTGGAGCGGTGTGTGTGCCGAGCCACACCCAGTGCAGGAACCCTGAGACTGTGCTGAGGTACCAAATATAACACCACACACACACACACACACACACACACACACACACACACACACACACACACACACACACAGTCTCCCTGAGCTCCTGATCTCCAGCTCTAAGATCTAATGAGTCATTCGGACCGGTGCCGTGTCAATCAGACCCAGAGTGATTCTGCTGATCCATTCACTGTTTCTGTTGTTTTCACTAAAGGATATGAATTAAACATCTGAGGTGAGCACAGAGATGAACCTCTTACTGGTCAGAAATGCAGTCATGAAGAACAAAAAACAAACCTGCAGAAAATCACGACAATCACCCTTACACAGGAGCATGGAGAAGATGGAGAACGTTAAGAGCAGGAATATAAGGAGATTATGAAGAACACCAAGAACAGGAAAACCATGGAGAATGTTAAGAGCATTAACAACATGAATAACACAGACAACATGGAGAAGATGGACTGCGTAAAGAACATGAACACAGAGAAGGTGGAGAGCATGAAGAACATAAAGATTATGGAGAAAACAAAGCACAGCAAATATGGTGAGCAAAGAGAACATAGATCATGGAGAGCACTGATAATGTGAAAAACACAGTGAGTGCAGAGTATAAAGAACATGCAGAACTCAGCAGGCATGGAGAAGAATAAGAGCAGGGAGAACACCAGAATCATGGAGATTACAGAGGACAAGCATACCAAGGAGAGCCGGGAGAAGATGAATATCATGGAGAAAACAGAACACAGAGAGCTTGGAGACCGGGGAGATTATGTAGTCATGGAAACCATGGAGAAGAGCATGGAAAGAATGAAGAATATGTAGAGCACCAACACCATGAAGAACACAGAGAAAATGAACAGCACAATGAACATGGAGAACATGATGAACATGGACAGCATGGAGGACATAGCGAGCATGGAGGACGTGTTAAAAAACAGAGAAATGATTGTGGAGAAAATAGTTTCATGGAAAACCTCAGCAAACACAGACAGCATGGAGAACATGGAGAAGATGAGCATGAGACCACAAAGAACAAGGGGAGCATGCAGAGCAGAGAGAATGTGAAGAACACTGAGAAGATGAACATGAAGGTCACTGAGAGGAGACGATGCAGAGCACGGGGAACATGGGGAAACAGTAAAACTTGAATTATTTTAAAGCTATGACAGTCAGTGTGTGTGTGTGTGTGTGTGTGTGTGTGTGTGTGTGTGTGTGTGAGGGAAACTCACTGGTTGAGCTCCAGGTCCAAGATGAATGAGGTTCCAAACGTCTTCACCAGGAACGACAGTTGAGCGAGATGTACCGGCTGACACACACACACACACACACACACACACACACACACACACACACAGGGTTTTAGTTTCCAGTATACAGTATACATGTATATATCAATGCACTTTTTTTCAATTTATCATAGCAGCACAGCAGTGTGTGGTCACAGTAATGCATCATCACAGCACTATACACTCTCTCTCTCTCTCTCTCTCTCTCTCTCTCTCTCACACACACACACACACACAGGAGAGAAGGTCAAGGTCAAGGGCACAACACCAGAACTGTCACTGAGTCACTGCAGGCATCATCATCATCATCATCATCATCATCTCTCTCACAGCGTGTAGTGTGTGAGGGGCACGAGGGGGTTTGGCATTGTGTGTGTGTGTGTGTGTGTGTGTGTGTGTGTGTGTGTGTGTGTGTGTGTGTCACAAGAGACAGTGCTAGGTCTCTGAATGCTCTGGAGAAGGCTGAGAGCTCCAGCATTAGGAGACCACAGGACATGAGGGCACCTCAAAAATGTAATGAACAACCTGTTGGGCTTCACACCACAGGGGGCGCTGGTCTGCTCAGGCTTCAGAAGCATCACTGATATGGATGCTCCTTCTACTGTAGGTTCTTCCTTGGTCTTGAACAACAAAAAAAAATAAATAAATAAAAATAAAAGATTTATGCATACAGTGTAAACAGAATCACCAGATCTTCTAGCAGAGCCCACTGAAGTTTACAAGCAGAGAGTCAGTTTCCCCCAAAGCTGTGTATCAGTTTATGGTCAGGAACACAGGCAAGTTCTCAAAGGACACAGCCGAGGAACTGGACAGAAAGCTGACAATTGGAGAGCTTCAGAAGGCTCTTCAAGGTCTGAAGAATGGAAAGGTGCCAGTCAAGGAATTCTACCAAGCCTTCAGTGGATCAAGACGTGTTAGATGTCCTACATGAAAGTGTGAAGGGTGGTAGGATCCCATCCTGGCCCTGCTGCTAAAAAGGGAGCCCTTATGGTCCTGAAGAACTAACACCTGGTCTCTCGGATGAATGAAGTTAATGGAGCAGATCATCAGTTTGACCAGACGTGCTGCAAGCCTGGCAGGTCGATATGTTAAAATGTACATTTAATTAGTGACCTGATTACATGCCGGGAGCTCTCATCCAATGAAACAGAGAGAGTTCTGAAGAGTAATGCTGGTGTATCTGCCCCGTCTCAGAGGTCATAGATGCATCGGGTTCCTTACTGTCTCGAATCCTGGACTTCGAATTCAACCTCTCATACGCAAGTTAAGATCCCGTCCTCCTTTCTGTCTCTCACCTACACAGACGACTGGGTCACAACGGCAGGAACACAGAGTGAAGTAAATACTTTTACTGCTATTTTAAAAGACTTTATCATCTGCGAAAGTGAAGGCGTGTTAGGTAGAGAGTGGGATGGAGAAGCCTATACTTACACTACCAAGAGGCTTGCTGTGGGAAACAGGTGGTTGGGCGACCATCTAGGCAGCAGTGAGTTCTTCAATAAAACCTGTGAAGGCGTTGTCGAGAGAGACTGAGCAGATGGAAGCTGGCAGCGTCATCCTTATGGTACAAACTGACACGTGTGGATCCACCACCAAACCTGAAGGTCCTAGGACGGCTGATACGGCTAATCGGCCGAACCGCTGCCTTTTGTCTTCAGTTCAGTCAAATGCTCCTCATTTGAAGCATTTGTTTACTGTTCACTGGAACCAGAGATTAGTATAGAGAGGAGGAGCTTGTGGATTGTTGCACACCAGTGGAAGGACTGGGGCTGGACACAAGTTTACTTCTAATGGACACAAGGATGTTAGACATTGCTGGTTTCCAGCTTTTTATCATAAAATAAAAAAATGGAAGGGTTAAGAGCAATATACTGGCTGCTGGAGGAACTCCTGGTTTACAGGAACCATCTGAACATCTCGGGTGTGACTGCTCGGACGCTGTCCAGGGTTCTGATCTCATCAGGCATTGTGAAACTCACTGGAACCGACCTTACTACATCAGTGGAAGTCCACACTAATATCACAAGAGCGTGTTCAGCTAAAGGAATACAAAGTCAATTAACCTGGTACTACAGAGGAAGACTTCCTGTCCGGACATCACACAAGACATGGACAGCTGTGACGGTCGAGGGCTGTACAGAGCCAGTGGGACAGTTTTACATGACTCCATGGTGAGATGTTCTGGGGTGTAATGATGATGTTAAACAGAGTGGAGGCGCTCTATTAACCATCATCAACCAAGAACACTGCTGACATCCAGTGGAGGACTTTACACCAGATCAAGGCTGTGAACTCTTCATTTTGTCTCCATTTTAAACCCAGAGGTCACAGGAACGCCCTTTCTGCTCTCAGGGGGAAGATGGTTTGTCTCGCTTTTATACAACATTCACTTATTTATTGAGGAATGTTGATGTTATTGTTTAATAAACACTGTAATAGCCTCAAAGAGTAAGTGTGTGTGTGTGTGTGTGTGTGGGAAGGTTGTTGAGGTCAAATCAATCATGAAGGTCTTTCTCTCTCACACACACACACACACACACAGGTAACTCTCTTGATGGAGCTGACCTTAGTAAACAAGCTCAGTAAATGAGCTGCACTGTCACATGACCATGCCCTACCAGCTGTCACATGACCTAGGGGCTCAGTCTAATCATCAATGGAGAAGAAGGTAGAGATTCAGATACAGGCAAAGATGGAGGTGAAGGTGAAGAGGAAGTTTTATAAGGTGGAGGTTTAAGTGGGGGAGGAGTTAACGATGGGGGAGGAGTTAAAGATTGGGGAGGAGTTAAAGGTGGTGGAGGAGTTAAAGATTGGGGAGGAGTTAAAGATGGGGGAGGAGTTAGAGATGCAGGAATGGGATGAAGGTAGATTTGAGGTGGAGGTGGGAATGGAGGGAAAGAGGTAGATGTGGAGTTGCAGATGTTTGTAGAAGATAGAGGTGGAGTCAGAGGTAGAGATGGGCGTGGCTAAATGACCTTTGGGAGAGTGTGGCATGCTGAGTGGTGCAGTGTGACACGGGCTACAACGAGTGCGCTTCTGACAGAACGCTGATGTTCCCTGTACAGTGAGAGAGAGAGAGAGAGAGAGAGAGAGAGAGAGAGAGAGAGAAGGAAAAGGATGTTAAAAAAGAGATCAAAAAAATTTAAGAAGAAGGGAAACAGTGAGAGGGAGGAAGATAAGGAGGAGGAGGGGAAAAAGTGAAAGGCGACATGGAATGAGGTGTGAAACTGAGAAAAGAGAAAAAAGACTGGAAGAGAAGGAAAGATAAGAGGAGGAGAAGGTAGAGGAGAACAGGAGAAACGGTGAAGATGAATACAGATGAAAGTTCTGGAACAGGAACGAAGGAGAAGAATAAAGGGAAGGAGATGGTGACCTTTTTCAAATCAGTGCAGGAGAACGAGGGGAGCAAGGGATAAAGATGAGCGAGAGAGGCGGAGGAAACAGGAAGGGCGTAATAAAAACGAGTGCAGACACTCAGAGTCAGACTTTAAACATTAATAAGGGGATCAGTGCTGCAGGAGCTAATGGACATGTGGTGTTATGGACTGACACACACACACACTCTCTCACACACACACTCTCACACACACTCTCTCACACACTCTCTCACACACTCTCTCACACACACACACTCACACACACACACACACACACACACTCTCTCACACACACACACACACACTCTCACACACACACACAGACACACTCTCTCACACACACACAGACACACTCTCTCACACACACACTCTCTCACACACACACACACACTCTCACACACACACACACTCTCTCACACACTCACACATATACACTCACACATACACATACACTCACACACACACACTCACACACATACAGTACACTCTCACTCACACACACATACTGTACACTCACACACACATTCTGACATACAAACACTCACACACACATACACTCACACTCACACACTGTACACTCTCACTCACACACACATACTGTACACTCACACACACATTCTGACATACAAACACTCACACACACATACACTCACACTCACACACTGTACACTCTCACTCACACACACATACTGTACACTCACACACATTCTGACATACAAACACTCACACACACATAGACTCACACACATACTGTACACTCTCACACACATACATACACTTACACACACTCACACACACATACCCACACACATACCCACACACATACCCACACATTCTCGAATCCCAGCTGCACCATCCCCCCCCCCCCCCCCCGCTGCGGCGACCCCCTGCAGGGAGCAGCCGAAAGACCGACCTCATAGCTAACCAAATCTGATTTTCCATTAAATCTATTTTAATAGAAGCTGAAAGGAGCTCACTGATTGGCTGTTAGAGAATATCAAGTAACCAATCAGAGTCGATTTCCACTCTATGCAACGATATTAAATTTACAGCATTTGCTGATTTATTTCAGGTTGCTCATATTACTTTATCAGACTCACACTCTGTGTGTGTGTGTGTGTGTGTGTGTGTTCCTGATGTATCGATCCTCTAAAGCTTTTAACACACTTTCACCAAATCCATTTAAAAAAACTGAATATTTATTACATATCAGTGACATCAGTGCTTGAGCACGTTGGAAACACTAAAGGGCCTATAGACTTCCGTGTGTGTGTGTGTGTGTGTGTGTGTGTGTTTTAACTGGAAGGCACTTACACATTAAATTATATCCTGTATGGAGTACAGTTTGGTCACATGACCAGAGCCCTGAAACGTGCTCTTATACACACACACATTCACACTTTCATTATGACGGACTAAAGACAGTTGTGTCGTTGCTGTTTTTGTTATCATCCTCACCGGAGAGTAAAATGTGACCGTGTGTGTGTGTGTGTGTGTGTGTGTACGAGCCGTAACTATGACGACACTCTAAACAGCTCTGAACAAAAACCTAATGTTCATTAAAACACTCCTAAACTTTAGGATGTATTTATTGTTCTATTAATCTGATGTTTATTAGGATTATATCACATTAAAATTATATTACATTGGGATTATATTACATTAAAATTATATTACATTGGGATTATATTACATTAGGATTATATTACATTAGGATTATATCACATTAAAATTATATTACATTGGGATTATATTACATTAGGATTATATTACATTAGAATTATATCACATTAAAATTATATTACATTAGGATTATATCACACTTCCTGCACACTTGTACACTCTCTCACTAAACCGAGTGCCGTTTGATTCTCATGCAGGACACTGGGATAAAATACCACTTTATGTTTTTTATGTGCAAAAACACATTTTTATGAAATGTGTTTTTGCAGTGCTGCATGGTATTGGAAATAGGAAATCAACATACATTCATGCAAATTTATGCGTAGTGTGTAAAAAAATGACATGATGTTTAATCCTCCACACCTCGTTATCTCAACTCGACTTGGATTGCCTTACGACTCTTTAGAGTCTCTTACTGTTTATTTGCGCCCCTCCATTCAGCTGTGTGTCAGAAACGTTTATGATTTATATATTATAATGAGCCTGAGTCACATGACTGAGTCCGTCTTTAAAAAAATAACTTCCAGTTTTGTTATTTAATAGGATTCATTTTTGGAGGAATTTGATACAAACACATGATACAAATTATTTAAACTAAATAATTACAATTAATACAATTTAAATGATGAGATCTTTAATCTAATCCTTAATGTATTTTTGAATATGAGCTGCATGTCACATTAACTCTCTCTCTCTCTCTCTCTCCCCATGTGTGTGTAGGGTACAGAAATCCTCACAGCATGCCGATGTAGTGTTGGAAGTGGTCTAGTTGATAAAATGTTTTCTATAAAATGATATATATTATAAACATATACTATACACACACACACACACACACACACAACCAAAAATGGATACTTCAGGAAAAGCATCATTTTTTAATAAATATTCTAATGTTAGATTTCTTGTTACATGTTCAATATTGATATATTTGATAACATTATTAATATAATATACATCATGCTATTAGTCTTTTCCTGACGTGTGTATACATTTTTTGTCTCTCTCACTCTCTCACTCTACACACACACACACACACACACACACACACACACACACACTGTATGGAGAAAACTTTGTGTCCACAGTTTGTTGAAGGCCCTTTTCTTCTCCGACATGACTCCGCCCCAGTGCACAAAGCGAGGACTGTAGAGACACAGTGTGATGAGTTCGGTGTGAAAGAACTCGAGCGGCCCGAACACAGAGCCCTGACCTCAACCCCATCCAGCACCTTGGTGATGAACTAGAGCGGAGATGGTGATCCAGACCTTCTCGTCCATCATCAGCGTCTGACTGAATTCACACTGAAACACTCCAACATGTTGTGGACGGCCTTCACAGGAGTGTGTGAGGTGTTGGAGCTGCAGAACCAACTGGAGGACCGGCTCCATACTGAAGTGTGTGTGTGTGTGTGTGTGTGTGTGTGTATACAGTGTCACTGCAGGTTTGAGGAAATACTTCAGTCCATATACAGTGTGTAAATAAATAAATAATACCGAGACGTCACTCACGTGCGGCGCGTCGGCGTCCCCGCTCCTCGCTCTGGTATCCAGGCGACCGTGCGCGAGCTCTCCGCCCTCGGGATCCGCGCGCTGATGGAGCCGCTGCGGCCGCGTGATCTCTCCCTCACGAAGCGCGCGCCCGTCACCCTGGCCGTTACCGATCCCCCCTCCCCCTCCTCCTCTCTCTCGCCATTGCCGCGATGCGGTGCTCCAGCCTGCGGCGTTTCAACACACACACACACACACACACACACACACACGGTCAGCTCTCAGAGCGCGCGGCTCTACATTCCGTTTAAACACACAGGAATAAACCGAGCGGAGCAGACTGGGCCAGGCCTGGGGTCCGGTCCGGTCCGGTCCGGTCGGGTCCGGTGTTACCTGTAACGGAGACCGCAGCCCACAGGAGGAGGCACCGCGCCGCCCGCATGGCGCTCACATACTGCGGAGAGACACAGCGGCAAACCCCGGGGACGGGGACAGTGTCCCGGTATAGTGTCCCGGTATAGAGTCCTGCACAGAGCCGAGCCCCGGTACCGGGCCGAGCAGCGCGCGGAGAGATGGAGGGAGAGATGGAGGGAGGGGGCTCCCGTTACACCACCGTAACTGAGGCGAGGAGGCGCGCGCACTCGGTACCGAACTCTCTCTCTCTCTCCTCTGCGGTAAAACACCTCCCGCACTCACTCACGTGCGCTAATCACTAATCACAGCCCTCTGCTCCCGCTCGAGCGCGCCTTCTGATTGGCTCAGATCAGCCACAGGGGGCGGGGCTTCTCCATCAACGCGGCGCTCGTTCCTCCCTCACGCGCATTTAAACGCGCAACATTTTCTCTGACGTCATAAGAATTCCGAGAGATCAAAGCGCACGCTGTCCCTTTGAATCCGGTGTGTGTGTGTGTGTGTGTGTGTGTGGGAGCGCGCGCGCGCGCTGAGTCTCAGAAAAATCTAAACAAATAAACATTAAAACTTATTCTCATGGTGGACAAAAGTTCTGTCAGAGGTTAGCACTGTCGCCTCACACCTCCCGGGTGTGTGTGTGTGTGTGTGTGTGTGTGTGTTCTCCCTGCAGTTCTCACTCCAGTTTCCTCCAAAAGACATGCAGCTTAAGCTAAGTAACGTTCCCTCATTGCCTGTAATCTGTTTATAAGCAGAAGTGTGTGTGTGTGTGTGTGTGTGTGTGTGTGTCCTGCCAACCCTGTCCAGGGTGTGCCCAGCCAGGTATCCTAGGATAGGCTCCGCCCCCAGGACCCTGTCTACAGGATAAAGAGGTATGGACTGTAAGTGTGTGTGAGTGTGTGTGAGAGTGTGTGTGTAAACAGTAAGAGTACAGCTCACACCTGTATAAGATGAGGAGTTACACGATGATCTCGTTTGTTTGCTGTAGTCTGTATTAGATCATCACACATGTGCAGAAGCCCTTAAAGCTCAAAGCATTTTAGTCCTTATTTGTTTTACTGTTTTTTCTTTTAAATAAACATGTACAGGGTTCAGGGTTTTACTGTACAGAGGTGTAATTTCTTTTATTTCACTAAATAAAGCACTAAATAGACAAAATGATGAACTGAATTTTATTTCATTTTAACCAACTATACAAACATTATTGAGCGAAAAAAAAAAAAGAGGTCACATTGAGAAAGAAATAACACAGAAACACACTATCACATTTATATTGCTGTTTTCGGTTGTTTCTTTAACCAATAAATAAATAAATAAATAATAACATGCTCATTTTGTGAGTTCTCCATTTTTTGTGATGTCATTCCCATATTCCAGAAGAAGCAAAATCGACCTTTTATAAAAGTAATAACTTTTGTTCTACCTGACATCCAAAAACCCTAATACACAGTTTAAAGTATGACGCCTCCTCATTAACACACACCGGCAAGGCTTCTATATAATCAGATACAAACGGCACGCACGCACGCACGCACTCACTCACTCACCTTCTATACCGCTTTATCCAGTATTCAGGGTCGCGGGGGCGGAGCCTATCCCAGGAGGCTTAGGGCACGAGGCGGTGTATACCCTGAATGGGGTGCCAATCCATCGCAGGGCACACACACACACACACACACACACACACACATTCACACACTACAGGCAATTTGGGAACGTCAATTAACCTTACCTACATGTTTTTGGACTGTGGGAGGAAACCAGAGTACCCGGAGGAAACCCACCAAGCATGAGGAGAACATGCAAACTCCATGCACACAGAGACGGGAATCGAGCCTGGACCCTGGAGGTGCAAGGCGACAGTGCTAACCACCGGTATCTGTGCCACTCGGGTATTTTTAACATCTGGGACTAGATAGTTAACGGAGAACCTAATGAACGCGATCTTTGCACACCTGATCTGTTAGCACGCAGCATGGCTTTCTCCACATGCACTTGGAGTGTGTAGGCCACCATCATGAGTGTGAAGAATAACCATAAAAGCTCTGCTCCATACACTACACACCATCCACTGCTCCATACACACCCAGACCGGGATGATAATGACACGATGCTCTTCTCTCTCGTCCAGTCGATATTCTGTCACAGTAAACACTGAAGGGGAATACTGCTGTGAGGCATCGCATTAGCAACAGCTTCAGCATCATTCATCCATAACTGGTATTGACTGTGAACGTTTTAAATTTCCACAGCTCGCTCAGAACCACTCAGTGTTTTAATCTAATAGGTTAGAGTCTTCAGATCGGACACCGTCCAGGCCTCACAGCACTGGGTCCATAAAGGACAATCAATTCTGGAAGTGTCAAACAGCCGGGTCAGAACATTTGTACAGTGCTGTGAAAAAGAGTTTTTGTGGAAAAGTATGTTATTCAACCTGATCATGTTATATTTCCGTATCCTGATTATCAGTTACAGGTCATTAATAAAAACATTAATAAAGCGAATATTTCTTAAAAATCATATTTGATTATAATATAATATATATAATGTTTTATAATCCGATTATTAAACAGCTGGTTCATCTGTCAATCATTTGTGCTGATGAAGGTGGAAGATTTCACCCACTGATGCCGTCCTGAGGAGGCCTGGGCGGGGCAGATCGATGCGTGACGCCCCTCACCGAGGCTGGCGCTAATGCACTCGGCGTGATTAGATTAGGAAAAGTGTGCGGTGTTTCTTCAGAGTGATCCTACTCTACTCTAACCTCTAAGTAACCTGAGGAGGCTGAAACACATCTACCAGAAAATAATCAATAACTTCATAAAAAAGTATTGAAAACGGTCTTACTGAGATACGGGGTATTAACAATTAGGATATTTACTCATTTATGCAGCTGTTCAAAACTATTCGAAAATAGTACGTTCCAGAAGTATTTGCACCCCTGCTATCCTAATCATTTTTAAATTGTGCCTGAAATAAATATCAGAGTTCCTGAGTGTTAGAGAGACTAATGTTAGTTTATCTAGAAAATAAATCTTTAATGATTCCAGTCAAAACTTCATGCTGACTGTATATAAACAGACATGCTATAGAATGTTCATGCCCCTCCCCCTGGGGGTGTGTCTTGTTCTACAGGAGCAGGTTTCCAGCAATGAGTATCAATCATCAATGTTTTTGGCCATACGCCTTCTCTCTTGCTCTCTCCCACTCTCTGTCTCTTTCACACACACACACTCTCTCTCTCTCTCTAACACTGCACAATTTAAAATTTGGTTGTAATATCGACCTGTAAAATTATTAAATCACAAAAGTCTGAAATTAAACTTTAGCAAAAGTTTGGCAATAAAGTATTTATGTACTTTCTAAATAACAATGAGTTGATTAAACATTAGCCTCCTCTTAACCAGATTGTCCAATTATTTGGTGTTAACCTGGAAAAAAAGTTTCAACACAACCTGGGTCGGTATAACAGATTAATATTGCATTTTCAATCACAAAAAAAAACGTGATCTCAGTACTTTTTGATGTTTAAAGCTTCTCAGCGATCAGTCAGGACACGACTCGTACTAAACACGTCACTGATCCCAGGTCAGGACGAGGCTTTGGGTAGGGCGGGGCACGTCTCAAAAAACCATCGGCTGCTCAGTCACGACTCTGAAGATATTTTATGGGGAGTTTCAGGGGAACCATAGAGCAGTGTGTTTCATTGTGGAACATTAAAACACAAATCTAAATGAAAATAATCTGAATATTAGTGAGGATGCTGTACGAGCTCTAGTTCTCTCTCTCTCTCTCTCTCTCTCTCTGCTTGAGTGAATGATGGAGTGATGAGTCACATTACACACACTTTCAGCAGCTTCTTTTTTTTATTCATAAAAGCAACCCATGTTTATCACACAGAGTTTAATAAACATCATAAAACATTTGCAAACAAAAAGAAATAAAATTCTAATTAATTAAATCCCATAATAAGGATGATGTGGTTGACAAAACAAGAGCTTAAAAATAATAAGATACTAAAAAAAATAAAAATACACATTTGAAATAAAATGTCAGCATTATGATGGACGTGTCCTGATCCGAGTTTTAAAGGAAACGTCTCACTTTTAAGTTCATAAAATATTCAACATTATTTCACCCCGGGGAAAATTAAATGCCCACTCTGTCTGTGTGTGGGTCTCTCTCTCACACACACACACGTGTAACTTTCCACCACTAGCCCCAGTGTTTCTAAGCCCTTTGAGATTCACACACGCCTCCTTCATCTTTGACTGACGGATTAAAAGTAGTGTTAAAAGTCTGTATAAACACTGCAGGAAATAATTTCCGCACTGTTACGCTGGAATAACAGATCGGCTGAAGTGTCCGCTTCGCTCCGCCTCGAATATGAGAAGCCACTCGGTCCAGGAGTCCGCCGCTGACGCGACACTTTATCTCCCTCGCCGTAGTAACACATCCAGATGCGGCACTCAGGCTAATTATCTGACGCCCCCTGCAGAGACACTTCATTAAATACGCGACGCTCACGCTCGCTCTCTGTTCATGAAAAAAGACGAGAACAAAAAGCTTCTTCATGCACTGGTGAAGGACGAGAGGACGTGGAGAGAGAGAGAGCGAGTCGTCCTGAACCCGCCTGATGCTCTAACGCCAACTCCTCTTCACCTTCACAAACTAGCATGATTACACGCACACCTGACTGTGTATATACACCAGACCCAAACCAAGCTAGAACAGTCAAGAACCTCTTGGTGCTTATGAAGCGGAGCGTAAACAAATATTTAATCACCTGGAGAGTTTAACCCGTTGTAAGTGCTGCGACTCTGCAAATTCATTAGCAGAAAAGCGCTTAGTATTACTATATGTTTTTATTATTATTATTATTATAATTATTATTGCGCTCTTGGTGAGACAGTTTCTGGGTCCTCGTGGTGTTTTTACAACACCCCGGGAAACATGTGGCTCCAGAAAAATACCCGTATCTGATCACTCGGCCCTCACTGCACTGCTAAAGCAGAAAAAGCCGACTGCTAGTTATTCCAGAACGTTCTCCCAGTCCAGTCCGGTCTAATGCCGAGTCAACAAAAGTGAGAAACCAGGATTGTCTTTGACCCTTGACCCCACTCTGCTACTTAGCTTTTAAAAAAAAATAAAAATCTATCACCCTATGCTACCTAAACGCTCTTTTATCGTCTATTTCGCCATGTTGCGATCACACTGCTACACCCCTAGACTCTGGACGATCCTCCTGTCCATCGTCTCGATCGGTCTGTAGACGGCTTTCTGATCTCCACAACCGCCGTGTGTCGAAGACGTGCCGGGCTGCAGCACGGAACACAGTCGTGACGCGTAGCTTCCGTCCTGCATCCCGCCGCACGAACTCTGCAGAAGCAATCCTAAGTCCAGCTCGCAGCGCCCCCCCTGGGACTGGAGATGAACCGGAGGCGCCAAGCGTGACAGAAGGCCGGAATCCCAATCCGACTCGGAAGAAGCAGGAGAAAATGTTTTGGGGACGAGCGCAGACTCGATGCAGACGGAGGAAAAGGACTGAGACAGAAGAGAAGTGCTGGACGCCTGATTTATAGAAGAAGAGGGGGCGCTGGGGGCGAGTTTCGGAGGGTCGAGGTACGGCGGGTTATTTTGGTAGACGTCATCGTGAAAGAACGGATAGAGCTGAGGAGGCCCGAGTTCTGATGAAACATCACGAGCTGCGTCGTCTGGGTTCTGGGGGACCGGGACAGGCTGCCGATCACTAGGAAAAGACAGCCGGTCCTCCGGGGGATCCACGGTGCCAAAGGGACTGTTCGGATCGGGGCGCGGCTCTGCAGCGTCGAGTGTGTGTTCGGTTACGGCGGTCGTCTCTCCGATGCGTTTCTCTACACGATCAAAGCAGACGTTAACACTGCTGCTCTGATTGGTCGGATCAGACCGCAGGTTAGTTCGCCTCACTTTAGACACCTTTGGAGTGAGGCTGAAGGATCTGCTGCGCTTCTTGGGGTTCACACCATCTGACATGTTCATGGTCAGTGACCCAGATGGCAGGGAATGAAATGCCTGAGGGCCAGACGGAGCATCTACAAAGGGTATCTGTTCCCCCTCCGTGGCCCGTGCACATGGCGGTAAATCACTCGCCGTATCCTGATCAGGACTTTTTAAACGGGCTGATGAGCTTCTTTCCTCGTTTTGAGACGTTTCTAAGTGAGGTAAAGGTCTCAGAGGAAGTTCTACAAGCTGAGTCCTGGCTTCATAATCGTCTGAAATCACTTCCGGAGAAGGTGGATCGTTCTCTAGTGGCTGAGTGTCTAAAATAAAATCCTTCTGTGGGTGAGGACTGGGAACGCGTGTTTTATCGTTTGATGTCGTGTTAAATTTTCCTTCCGTGACTTTACTTTCATCTACACCAGGTTCCTGAAGAAGAACCTTAGATTGACAGACACGTTCTTGTTGGATGTCTACAGCGCCCGCAGGTCCCGACTCTTGATTCGCCTGACCGGTTTCTGTTTCGCCCTTACACTGTTGCTCTGTTTCAGGAGGCGGGGCTACGTAGCTGCTTGACAACCTGAGGAAACAAAACGCAGTTGAGAAACCTGTGCGAGTCGTTCCGGTGGTTAAAGCTAGCGAGGTATCTTAACACCACGGAAAAGTAACGCGGCCTAGAAAGCTCATTTTGGGAATCAAACTCTGTGACGGAACATGACATCATATCGATCCTATACTCATCCTGCTCACCTCGTCATCAGGGCATCGACCCGCCCAGCTTCACATCCCAACAAAGCCTTGTCCATGGCGGCAACCAGACGATCCACAACAGTGTAGTTATTAACGTCCTCTGCAAAGCGCCGGTGAAGATCCGACCGCAAGTGCTGTTCAACCACACACAGACATACACACAGACACACACTGGTTAAATCCAAACAGCTTAGTTTAACGAGCTACACGTCACCTCTGTACCAAACCCTCACCTCATCCTGATCGCTGTACTTCACCTGACAGCACTCGCAGTACCCCAGGCTCTTCTTTTTGGGACACATTTTAGGAGAACGCGCGGGCTTATCGCCACTGCTGATCGGCTCTTCACTTTTCCTGCGAGGCAAGAAAACGCCGTGTTAGTGAGAGGCAGAGGTAAAGCTGGAGGAGTCACATGACCAGTCAGACTGTTACAACATTAAACATTTCCATCTGTACTGTTTTATAATAACTCACAGCTGCTCACTCCATATCTTAAAAACCGTTGATCGTTTTCCTACCTGGACACGCCCCCTACCTGAATTTGTCTTTGCTGAGCTCGCCTTCTTTCGTCTTCCCAGAGTGCACTGGGGCGGGATTCTCAAACGGACTGAATCTTCTCGTGTAGCTCAGCATGGGGAAGTCCAGTGACTGGACATGCAGCGGCCTGTACTTCCTGTTAGACACACACACACACACACGATAAAACTGTTTCACGCATACCTAGCCCACATTTACTGTGTTTAAGAAGCTGAGACGAATTCTTCAAGATAACTCAAGATAGCACTGAGCCACACTGTTAAGGAAAATTAATCAACATCACGGTGTAAAAGCATTCAATGAGATATGAGCATATGGCTTATTTATTAATGTTAACACTGGTGTGTGTGTGTGTTTGTCCAGTGTCAGTAAGACTTCATTAGCTAATAACGGTGAAGAATGGCTTCTTTTAACGCTGCAGTGTATCGGGGGGTTGAAGGCGGGGGGGTGGGGGGTTTGAAACGGATACCCATTCACCCTGAAAGGCCCCGTGTGGGGTTCGTCCTCTCTGTAGCGCTCGTCTAACGCGGCTAATGAAGCTTTAATGCTCTTCAATTAAGTGCAATATGACCCGTGTGAGATGGAACAGGATTAAAACTCCAGAGTGATGTAGCTTTATTCTCACAGATAAACACTGCGGTGTGTGAGATTATACAGGAATACACACACAGAGGCTCCGCCCACAACACACTAAGATCTTTGCAGTGTGTGTGTGTGTGGCTGTGTGCGTGTCTTCAGAGAAGAGGTGTGTTGGTGGGGCGAATGCTCACCTGCTCGAGTCCTCCACTTTCACGAAGCCCACCTTTAGACTGCCAGCTGCATCACGGATAAGATTCATACACACACATACAGTGTTGTTAGAATACAAAAACAACAACAATAATAATAATAATACTACCACCATCTCAGTACCTTTGATGACATGCACAGTTGGAAATTCACTTGAATTCTTCTCCTTTATCACACACACACACACACACATACACACACACACACAACTTAAACTCTCTAAGAATATAAAATGAATTTAAAAATGAAAACATTTAATGAAAATTATAACATTTTATAATAAACCAATGAGCAAGAGTGTGTGTGCGAGTGTGTTACCTCTTTCCTGCGGTATGTGTGAGTGGAGCGGTGTGAGCTTAGCTTTTCTACAACCTTCATAAACTCTGAGTTATTAACTGAGTCAAAGAGAAACATCATGTGTGTGTGTGTGTCATACTGTGTGTGTGTGTGTTTCGAATCAGAAGGGCAAACAGCACCACCTATCGTCATTACAAAGACACTGCAATAAAGTCACACTGCAACATACTACAGACTAAATAATTGTGTTTAAAAATAATTTACATGCATTAGATAAAGGTTTATCAATATTTATAATAAATTAATACGTAAACACTTAAAAGTAAACAATACAAATGGTGACAGTTTTTTCATTTAAATGAATAAATTCATTACGTAATGAAATAAGAGTTAACAGAAGGATACGGTCCACGGAAACAACCTTTGCCCCCCAGTAGCGTGCAGCACTGGACAACACACCACCCCGTGACTGCTCCTGGAAGCGTTACACACCACCACACACCGCAGGATTTATTATTTACACACACACACACACACACAAATGTGTTAATGAACGTATAAGAGAAGTGTAATAAAGTGTGCGTACGTTATTGCGGATGGCTTTCTCTAACAGCGCTTTTCCTCGGCTGCCACAGACCTGCGACACACAAACGTCACTCGGGTCAGGATCAGGAGAATCGTTTGGTCAGGTGACTCCTCATGACTCGTTATTTTGATTCATTTTACATTACAAGTCGAAAGTGAGAGTGAACCCATGCTCACCGGCGCTCTCGGTCTCTGAGCCGCATCGTTCCCGCTCCCTCTGTGTTCGTGAGAATCGTGACCTTTGACCTTTCTGGATGAGGCCTTGATGTCTCTCAGAGCGTCCTTGTTTCCTGTGATGACTACGTTCACATCCTTATAAAGGAAACTCTCCACTTTCTGTATAAACAGTTCAAATAGAAACACTCTTGAAGTACTAAGGCCACACCCACACGCCTGTCAGTCAGCGCAGGAGTGTGTGCTCTGATCTCTATCCAGGGGTTGAGGGTGTTAATAGTATTATTTATTTTATATATTATTTTAGTTTTGTATTAATAAAACAACTTTTATTATATATTATATTATATATTATATTATACAGTATATATTATTACAGAGGAGTGCTGTATATTTATATCACAGTGGTTATTAATACAGGAAGTGATGTTTTACCCCCCCCAGACGGGTGATGAGTTTGGTAAGGAAGCCGCTTGTCTGGCTCTTCACCTCATCCAAGTAGAAGGACTTTCCCTCCAGTGGGCGGGGCCCAGGTACGAGAGCACCCAGCGGCTCACACGCTGCTAACACACGCTGCATTGTACTGCTTTACCTGCTCAGACAGACAGACAGACAGACAGACAGACAGACACACACACACACTGTATTAAAGTGCACTCATTCATACTGGTTAATACTGTGTAAAGAATGAACCTCTGATGGACTCATTCTTGATCCTATCCTTCCTCGTCACACCCAAAGAGAACCTCAACATCTTCAACTCTGCCTCCTGTCTTTTCTTCAATGCCACGGTCTCTGTCACTGTCTACCATGAAGACGGTTCTGGCCTCGGCTGATGTTGACAGCTGTTTCTCTGAGGACTTGACTTGGCTGCAGTCGCTCAATAGTTCAGGACTGGAACTTCCTACAGTCTACCCGAGGCTCCAATAACTACATGGACTCCATATTAACATCAATTAACATCAACTGTTATACTAAACTTCCAGCCTCCTAATACGTTCAGAGTTCATGTTCACGTATGAGTGCAGATCAATCCCTGCTATCCGTTATCACCCAGATGAGGATGGGTTCCCTGTTGAGTCTGGTTCCTCTCAAGGTTTCTTCCTATTACCATCTTAGGGGGTTTTTCTTGCCACTGTCGCCCTCGGCTTGTTTATCAGGGACGATCCGATTATTCTGATTCACACACATTCACATTCCATACAAACTTAAATAATTCTTTTGATGGTGTAAAGCTGCTTCATGACAATGACAATTGCTAAAAGCATTATACAAATAAAATTTAATTGAACTGAATTGTCTCTAAGCTGTAGAGCATCGCTGGTCTCACCACTGTCCTGAACATCTTTCCTTTCATTCTCCACCCATTCCAACCTGCCTGTTCACCTCCTTTCCACACTCTCCATTGCTCTGGACCGTTGGCCCTAAGTAATTAAAGTCCTGCACCTTCTTTACCTCTGCTCCCTGTAGCCTCACCGTTCCTCTTGGGTTCCTCTCATTCACACACATGTATTCTGTCTTGCTACGGCTAACCTTCATACCTTTGCTTTCCAGAGTGTACCATTTCTCTATCTCTCTAGATTTTCCTTCACCTCTTCCCTGCTCTTACTACAAAGCACAATGTCATCTGCAAACATCATAGTCCATTGAGACGCCTGTCTAACCTCATCTGGCCAACCTCCACCTTGAACTCTTCTGTCACACCTACAGCACACCCCACCACTGTCTTATAGCTCTGATACATGTCCTGCATCACTCTAATATACTTCTTGGCTTCACCTCTCCTAAACAATTCATACCTTCACAGGTACAGTGTGGCATCAGGACCAACTGCCCTTCCACTCTTCATCCTCTTCAACGCACTCTCATTTTCCTTATTTCATCAACTCTGTAAAGTACTCCTTCCATCCTCCCATCACCCTCCTGCCATCTGTCAGTACATTTCCATCTCTATCTTTAATCACTCTAACCTGCTGCACATCCTTCCCATCTCTATCTCTCTGCCTCACCAACCTGTACAGATCCCCCTCTCCCTCTTAACTGTCCAATCTAACATACAAGTCCTCATATGCTCTTTGTTTGGCCTTTGCCACCTCTACCTTCACCTTACTCTGCATCTCCCTGTACTCCTGTCTACTCTCTTGAGTCCTCTTAGTGTCCAACTTCTTCTTAGCTAGCCTCTTTCCCTGTATACACTCCTGGACTTCCTCGTTCCACCACCAAGTCTCCTTGTCCACTTTCCCCTTACCTGATACACCAAGTACCCTCCTACCTGTCTCCCTGATTACCTTAGCTGTAGTTGTCCAGTTAACTGAAAGCACCTCCTGACCACCCAGAGCCTTTCTCGACTCCTCCCTGAAAACTGCACAATATTCTTCCTTTTTTAGTTTCCACCACTTTGTCCTCTGCTCTGCCTTTGTTCTCTTCACCTTCCTCACCACCAGGGTTATTTTACACACCACCATTCTGTGTTGTCTGGCTACACTCTCCCCTACCAACACTTTGCAGTCACTGATCTCCTTCAGATTACAACATCGACACAAGATGTAGTCCACCTGAGTGCTTCTGCCTCCACTCTTACAGTATATGTCACCCTATGTTCCTGCCTCTCCCGGAAGAAAGTATTCACTACTGCCATTTCCATCCTTTTTGCAAAGTCCACCACCATCTGTCCTTTGTGTTCCTGTCCTGTAGACCAAACCTGCCCATCACATTCTCATCACCTGTTTCCTTCCCCAACATGTCCATTAAAATCCGTACCAGTCACCACTCTCTCACCTCTGGGGAAGCTCTGCATCACTTCATCTAACTCACTCTAGAATGTCTCCTTCTCTTCTAACTCACATCCTACCTGTGGGGCATAACCACTAACAACACTGAACATCACACCATCAACTTCCAGCCTCAGACTCATCAACCTGTCTGATACTCTTTTCACCTCTAGAACATTCCTTACAAAATTCTAGTCTTGCTACCTTTCCGCCCGTCTGGTCTCCTGGACACACAGTATATCCACCTTCCTTCTATTCAATTCAATTCAATTTTATTTGTATAGCGCTTTTAGCAATTTTCATTGCCGCAAAGCAGCTTTACATAGTCAAAAGAATTATTTAGGTTTGTATGAAATGTGAATTTGTATGAATCAAAATGGTCAGTTTGTCCCTGGTGAGCAAGCCGAGGGCGACAGTGGCAAGGAAAAACTCCCTGAGATGGTAAGAGGAAGAAACCTTGAGAGGAACCAGACTCAACAGGGAACCCATCCTCATTTGGGTGAAACAAAAAGCAGTAAATGATCTGCATTTATACAGTGTGTAGGGTGGGAGGCAGTTCAGCTATAATAGCTGATGTTAATTGATGTTAATATGGAGTCCAGGTAGTTATTGAAGAGCTTCTCTGCATCATGTCAACCAACTCTCTTGTCTTCCCTGTTATAGTCCCAACATTCAGAGTCCCTACTGTCCTTATCTGTTCCTCTTCTCTTTCTGCTTATAAACACACCTTCCTCTTCTCCTTCTTCGACCAACAGGAGCCAGATTTCCACCAGCACCCTGTAGGTCAACAGCACCGTCGTTGTTAACCCGGGACATGACCGACCCGGTATTGATAAGTCACATTTGTAAACACAGGGCATGTTATTATTAAATATTATCACTAAATAAATATTGTTAACACAGAAAATTTAAACAGCTGGTACAGACAGACAGACAGGCAGGCAGGCAGACAGACAGTTGGAGGACATGTAATATACAGGCTGATTCCTATGAACAGTCAGACAGACCGATGAACACATGTTAATCCTGTGTGTGCGCGTTTGTGTGCGTGAGAGTGTGTGATGCTCACGTTACCTCAGCTCCTGCTCCTGTGCATAAACCATGTGGCAAGTGTAAAACCCGTCCTCTCAGCGCTGGGTCGTACCACAAGCACGGGGGGGGGGGGGGGGGGAATAGTGTCCTAAAGTGTTCTGTGAGGAATAATCTTTCGGTTATTACTGCACACTAGACTCTCTCACACTCTCACACAGACAGACACACAGATGTTAATGACATTATTAAATCCTCAGACATTTCAGCAGTCTTGTGTTACACATCTGGAGTTTTCCTTTTAAAGCTGCTGCGCACTTGAGTCTTATAGTTGTGGTAATTTCAGTGTGTGTGTGAATCTGCCTTTTACTACAAACTCTGTAAGAGGATTCGTCACACTCTGGCGCACACACACACACACACACACACACACTGGACCATGGAGGTGTGAGGCCACAGTACACACCTCTACACCACTGTGTCACTGACATTTAATTCAGGTTAGTTAATTTTACACAAAACACAATGTCTTTATCTTATTAATAACCATATAAATCATATACAAATAAATGATATGAATCTAATATAAAGTTAATAAATATATCAAATAAATTTGAATTACTATATGAATCACTAAATATAAATAAATACACTGTACTATATACACAAAAACAAGTGTAAGATATAGATTAATAAATATACAAATTAATAAATTAGCTGTCCTGTGTAAGGTGCTCACCTGCTGTAACACATCGATTAATTAGTTATAATTAGGTTTATTAGTTGATTACTCTCCCCCCCCACCCCCGCGCGCGCAGTGTTTATAATGCACGTGCACTATGTTTAATAATGCGTACAGAAAAAATATTAAATTATAATAAATAAAACATCCACGAGTTATCCTACAGCTCACACCTCTAATAAATCTTATCATAAATGTGTATTATTGTTCCCTGTGTGTGTGTGTGTGTGTGTGTGTTATACACTGCGCTGTGTAGCCGTTAGCTCAGTTAGCCACACAGCTATCTCTAACTTAAACATCGCTTTTCTCACAAAACAGTTTTAATTAAATAGCATCATTAACCCCGCTCTTACCTTTTACAAATATTCTGTGGAAAATTACAGAAAATAAATCGCGTTTTAAAACATTAAACCCACAATAAAGGTAAAATAAACAAAGCTCCGCGTACAGCCTTTTCAAAATCCCCTCCGAAATGTCTTCCGCGGCTCTGTCCCTAATCACACACACCGAGTGCACCAGGTAGGGCGCGCTAACCTGTCCAGGGGTATTAATACCGTTAGCGTAGGGCGCGAGGACATGATAAAAAGAAAGATTGGTGAGGGATTGAGACACAACCGAATGTAGAGCAATGTAGTCATTTCCAGTGTGGAGCGCCCCCTGGCGGAGAGGAGAACAGAGCGCTACCCACGCGAGCTTTACAAATACAGTATGTGCTCTCTGTCCACTTTATTAGGAACGCCTGTAGGCATCATGACATACTGTAGGGCTTCAAGGAATGTTCCCAACAAACAAAAGAAGTGTGATTTCTGTTACTGTAATAAGGAAGGAATAAGTTGAGTTTTTCAGAAACTGGAAGTTAAAGTAAAAAAAGAAAAAAAAACCTTGTTGATGGATGTCTAGAGTAAGTTAAATACCCGTGTTGAGCAGAAGAGCATGCCCTGGAAATATAAAGATATTAGGGAGTAAAGATTAATTCATTATTTACATGGGTCTTTATTCTATGATAAGCTCATCTCACCGCTTCTCTGACCGTTCCCGGGTTCGAGTATCTCGTTCATTACAGACTCACACTAAACCAATGCAGCCTCAAACAGATGAACTACTTCCAGTACAGAAAGTCAGGACAAATTCTCATTTAATGTATTTCTAAACATTTACTACACAATTAAAAATGTTCGAAAAGAGCATATATACACTCACCTAAAGGATTATTAGGAACCCCTGTTCAATTTCTCATTAATGCAATTATCTAATTAACCAATCACATGGCAGTTGCTTCAATGCATTTAGGGGTGTGGTCCTGGTCAAGACAATCTCCTGAACTCCAAACTGAATGTCAGATTAGGAAAGAAAGAGCCTGGAATTTGTGAGCGTAGACAGAGAGGAACAAAGGGACAATCCGGGGGAACGTTGCTCAATGCCTGCTTGACTTTGGTCTCTATGTCTAGCTCTAAGGCGGCAACAAGACAACAAGATGGCAGAATGGAGTTGCATGTTGTGGGATCCGGTGGGGAGGAGAACTGACGCGAGAGGGCATCAGGCTTAGTGTTCTTAGAACCTGGGCGGTAGGACAGGTTGAAAATGAACCTAGAGAAGATAGGAGTGAAGATACCGAATAAAGTGGCAATAGAAGTTTGCGAACCCCAGGAACCTTTGGAGGTCATGTCGAGAGGCTGGAGTGGGCCAGTTGGAGATGGCCTGAACCGTGGCTGGCTCCATTTCCAGTTTGGAGGGAAAGATAACGAAATCTAGGAATGTTGTGAAAGTTGTATGGAATTCACACTTTTCGGCATTAACGAAGAGATTGTTCTCTAAGAGCCTTTGCAAAACTTGGTGAATGTGGTGCAGGTGCTCTTCCAGACCTCGAGAAAAAATTAAAATGTCGTCCAAGTACAAAAACACGAAGTAATGGTGATAATGGGTAGCGATTCCTAACAGTTATCTCATTAAGCCCTCTGTAATCAATACATGGAGGAAAGAACTTGTCTTTTTTCTTGACGAAGAAAAACACCGCCCCAGCAAGCAAGGAGGATGGATGGATAATGGCCTCTCTTTTTTGGCATGCCAGAGAGTAAAGTCTGCCTTTTAGGGGAGAGGTGTCCGGGAGAAGATCAATAGGACAGTCATATGGTCGATGCGGTGGGAGTGACATGGCTCAGGTCTTGTTAAAGGCCTGCCTGAAATCATGGTATTCAGTGGAAACATTGGAGGTGTCCGGGGTTTCATTGGGAGTGGCCGGGATAGAAGCCGGGGGGAGGTGCTGAGTGAAGGTTGCTCTTGTTTGCACATTTGCACGTGCACTTTATGTTGTCTGTAAAAATAGTTATACTTAGCTAGTTAGTTTTTGTTAATTTATGTTGTAATTTATGTTAGGTCTCTCTGTCCTGTCTCTGCTAGCCAGCTAACTAGGCCTCTTGGTTAGCTAGTTTAGTGTCTCTGTTAATTTATGTTGTAAATTTATGTTGCATGTAGCACCTTGGTCCTGGAGGAACGTTGTTTCGTATCACTGTGTACTAACTGTATATGGTTGTAATGACGATAAAGCCTACTTGAACTTGAACTTGAAGGCATGTCGTAGGGCATCCTCTGATCTCCTGGCGGGGAGCAGGCTGCTGGATGGCCATCCTAAACAAAGACATGAGTCGATCCGCCCGGGGAGATTCATGAGCTCTTGGAGGTCCGTGGGAAGTTTATGAGAGATGAGCTCATCCTTGAGAGCCTCTGACAACCCCTCCAAAAAAACATCCGCTAGGGCTCTGCCGTTCCACTCACTAGAGGCGGCTAGGGTAAGGAACTCGATGGCATAGTCATAGGCCATTGGGATCTCTGAAAAAGTCTTAATAACCTACACTGCTCACAAAAATTAAAGGAACACTTTAAAGAAACACATTAGATACATCAGATCTCAATATGAAGTTGGATATCTATACAAATAACGACAGGGCAATGTCTTAGGAACAAAAGGATGCCAAGTCTTTTAATAGAAATAAAAGTTTTCAGCCTACAGAGGGCTCAATTGTGTAGACACCCTAAAATCAGAGTGAAATGAAGATGTGGCAGGCTAGTCCATTTTTTCAAAAACTTAATTTCTGCAACTCAAAATGCTTTTCAGTATCTTGTATGGCCCCCACGAGCTTGTATGCATGCTTGACAACGTCAGGGCATGCTCCTAATGAGATGACGGATGGTGTTTTGTGGCATTTCCTCCCAGATCTGTGTGAGGGCATCCCTGAGCTGTTGTACAGTCTGAGGAGCAACCTGGCGGTGCCTAATGGACCGAAACATAATGTTCCACAGATGTTCTATTGGGTTTAAGTCAGGGGATCGTGAAGGCCATTCAATTGTTCCAATTCCTTCATCCTCCAGGTATTGCCTGCATACTCTTGCCACATGAGGCCAGGCATTGTCGTGCATTAGGAGGAAACCAGGACCTACTGCACCAGCGTAGGGTCTGACAAAGGGTCCAAGGATTTCATCTCGATACCTTATGGCAGTCAGAGCACCATTTCCTAGGCAGTAGAGGTCTGTGCGTCCCTTCATGGATATGCCTCCCCAGACCATCACTGACCCACCACCAAACCTGTCATGTTGAACGACATTGCAGGCAGCATAACGTTCTCCTTGTCTTCTCCAGACTCTTTTACGTCTATCACAGCTGCTCAGGGTGAACCTGCTCTCATCTGTAAAAAGTACAGGGCGCCAGTGGCGGACTTCAAATTCAAATTCAAATTTTATTTGTCACATACCCAGTCATACACAGTACGAAATGTAGTGAAATGCTTACACGACCGCCAGTGACCCTAAAAAGAGAATTAAAACTTATAAGTAATAAATATCAATATAAGAAATATGAGAAAAAATTTAAATAAAAATTTAACTAGAAAAAATAGAACCTGAAAATAGAAATATATTGTATACATAGAACTATAATTTTGTGCAAGTATGCATAGAAAAAGTGACTTTGTGCAATGGTTATTAAAGTGACTTTGTGTAATGGTCCAGAATGTAAACGTGAACATGTAGTGTAGATGTGATGTGCGTGGAGTTGTCCATAGTGTCCATGGATGTATGGAGATTGATTGATTGATTTTGAGAACTGTGAAAATATTGTGTTAGTTTTGCCTAGTGGTGTGGTTGAGAGACCTTATCGCCTGCGGGAAGAAGCTCCTCCTTAGTCTCTCTGTGTTGGCCCTCAGGGAGCGGAATCGCTTCCCAGACCGCAACAGAGTAAACAGTCCATTGTTGGGATGGCTGAGGTCCTTCACGACCTTCCTGGCCTTGGTCCAGCACCGCTTGGTGTAGATTGAGTGCAGGTCAGGGAGCTCGATGCGGATGATGCGCTCAGCTGATCGCACCACCCTCTGTAGAGCTCGTCTGTCCTGCATGGTGCTGTTCCCGAACCAGGTCGTGATGTTTCCCGTCAGGATGCTCTCTATGGTGCAGGAGTAGAAATTCCTGAGCACCTTGGAGGGCAGTCTAAAGTCTCTCAAGCGTCTGAGGTGGTACAGACGCTGCCGGGCCTTTTTTACCACAGTGTTGATGTGACAGGACCATGTCAGGTCCTGCGTGATGTGAACACTGAGGTATCTGAAGCTGTCCACTCTCTCCACTGGGCTCCTGTTGATGATGGGGGTCTGGTAGTTCCTCTCCTGTTTTGTACTGAAGTCCACTATCAGCTCCTTTGTCTCGCTGACGTTCAGGAGGAGATTGTTTCTCTGGCACCAGTTCTCCAGATTTCCAACCTCCTCCAGGTAGGCCGTCTCATCGTTGTTGGTGATCAGGCCCACCACGACAGTGTCGTCAGCAAACTTGATGACGGTGGTGGAGTTGGTAGTGGCCACGCAGTCAGAGGTGTACAGAGAGTACAGCAGGGGGCTCAGAACACAACCCTGGGGGGCTCCAGTACTGAGAGTGATGGAGGCTGAGACATGGCCGCCCATCCTTACTGCCTGTGGTCTGCCAGTCAGAAAATTGGGGATCCACTGACACATGGATGAGCTGAGTCCCAGGTGCTCCAGCTTGGTGGTGAGTGTGGAGGGAATTATGGTATTAAATGCAGAGCTGTAGTCGATGAAGAGCATTTTCACATAATTCCCCCTCCGAGTGTCCAGGTGAGTGAGAGATGTGTGGAGGAGATGTGAGATTGCATCGTCTGTGGAACGGTTTGGACGGTATGCAAACTGACTTGCCAATTCTGGTGTTCTTAAGCAAATGCCAGTCGAGCTCCACGGTGCAGGACGTCGGGCCCTCAGGCCATTTTCATGAAGTCTGTTCCTGATTGTTTGGGTAGAGACATTCACACCAGTGGCCCTCTGGAGGTCATTCTGTAGGGCACGAGCAGTGCTCAGCCTGTTCCGCCTTGTACAAAGGAGCAGGTATCGGTCCTGCTGATGGGTTGGGGACCTTGTACGGCCCTGTCCAGCTCTCCGAGAATAACCGCCAGTCTCCTGAAATCTCCTCCATGTTCTGGAGATTGTGCTGAAAGACACATTAAACCTTCTTGCTGCAGTACATGTGGATGTGCCATCCTGGAGAAGTTGGACAACCTGGCCAACTTCTGTAGGGTTAAGGAATCGCCTCATACTGCCAGTAGAGATAATTACTCAAGCCACAACTAGCACGAGTGGAAAACCAGCCAAAAAAGATCAAGAGGGAGAAACTTGAAATGACCTCCACATGTAAAATCAGTCCTGTTTTTAGGGTTTTCTAATTGTTGCCACTGTAGTGCACCTGTCGTTACTGTAAGTCCATGAACACCAATACAGCTGAAAGTGATTAACAATGCCCTCAGCTGCTTAACCAACCAGAAAATTATCAGACAGATTTAATTGATTTCATGCCAGGCCCAATAAAAAAGTGTTCCTTTAATTTTTGTGAGCAGTGTATTTCTGGTCTACCTGCCAACAAAGGAGCGATCAAAAAGCCTTTTCATCTTCTTGGAGAAGTCCTCGAAGTTCTCACAGCATGGGTCATGAGCTTCCCAGAGGACCATGCTCAACACACCTTGCCTAACCATGCTAATCTTACTTCAGGGCTAACAAAAAAATCTAATATTTTTCCCACTCTGTTTAAAAAAGGTGAAAGGATAATGAAAAATTACCTATAAACTAATTAGATTTAAGAGTAAATATTTAGTATCAGAAGACGTTTACCTCGGAAAGTTATCCAGCCAGTTAACAAAGTTAGCAAGGTTGCTAACCGAACATGTTAATTAATCCAACAGGTGATAAGAATAGGTTCAAAATTAGTTTATTAATTGCTAAAATCATTTTACCACAAAGTGTGGATGACAATTTATATTAGATCATGGTGTTGAAATTAATTGTTTAAAAAAATAGTTTTATTTACAAATTACAAATAAATGTTTGCAGTTTATTAATTCTTAGTGCTTAGCATGCTTAGCATTCATACAATAATATAATTAAAATTTTCCACTATATAGTGGAAATTTTTTTATTATATTATTGTAATATATAATTTATATATTTACAGTTAAACCTTGGATTGTGAGCATAATTTGTTCAGGAAGCCTGCTTGTGTATCAAATCACTCATATATCAAAGCAAATTTCCCCCATAAGAAATAATTGAACCTCCGATGATTGGTTCCATAACCCAAAAATATTCATATAAAAATAATTAATACAAAATATAAAGTAAAAATAAAATAAATTTACCTGCACTTTACTTTTGAACCTGGACACTCGGAGGGGGAATTATGTGAAAATGCTCTTCATCGACTACAGTTCTGCATTTAATACCATAATTCCCTCCACACTTACCACCAAGCTGGAGCACCTGGGAGCTCATCAATGTGTCAGTGGATCTCCAATTTTCTGACTGGCAGACCACAGGCAGTAAGGATGGGCGGCCATGTCTCAGCCTCCATCACTCTCAGCACTGGAGCCTCCCAGGGTTGTGTTCTGAGCCCCCTGCTGTACTCTCTGTACACCCACGACTGCGTGGCCACTACCAACTCATCGAGTTTGCTGACGACAATGTTGTAGTGGGCCTGATCACAAACAACGATGAGACGGCCTACCTGGAGGAAGTTGGAAATCTGGAGAACTGGTGCCAGAGAAACAATCTCCTCCTGAACGTCAGTAAGACAAAGGAGCTGATAGTGGACTTCAGTACAAAGCAGGTGAGGAACTACCAGACCCCCGTCATCAACAGGAGCCCAGTGGAGAGAGTGGACAGCTTCAGATACCTCGGTGTTCACATCACGCAGGACCTGGCATGGTCCTGTCACATCAACACCGTGGTAAAAAAGGCCCGGCAGCATCTCTATCACCTCAGACGCTTGAGAGACTTTAGACTGCCCTCCAAGGTGCTCAGGAATTTCTACTCCTGCACCATAGAGAGCATCCTGACGGGAAATATCATGACCTGGTTCGGGAACAGCACCATGCAGGACAGACGAGCTCTACAGAGGGTGGTGCGATCAGCTGAGCGCATCATCCGCATCGAGCTCCCTGACCTGCACTCGATCTACAGCAAGCGGTGCTTGACCAAGGCCAGGAAGATCGTGAAGGACCTCAGCCACCCCAATAACGGACTGTTTACTCTGTTGCGGTCTGGGAAGCGATTCCGCTCCCTGAAGGCCAACACAGAGAGACTGAGGAGGAGCTTCTTCCCGCAGGCGATAAGGTCTCTCAACCACAATCACACCACTATGCAGAACTAACACAATCTTTTCATAATTGATCAAATCAATCAATCTTTTTACATCCATGGACACTATGGACAATTACACGCACACCTTCCTTCATATCTACACTACATGTTGTATGTTTACATCCTGGACCATTGCACAAAGACACTTTAATAACTTTGCACACCTATCTTCACAACTACACTACATGTTTACGTTTACATCCTGGACCAGTGCACAAAGACACTTTAATAACCTCTGCACAAAGACACTTTGGTTCTATGCGTATTTGCACACCCAGTACAGTATATTTCAATTTGTACAGTATATTTCTATTTTTATGCACATCATATTTCTATTTTTATTTTTAGTTCTATTTTTTCTAGCACATTTCTATTTTTATTTTTAGTTCTATTTTTCCTAGTTTAATTAAATTTTTCTATTTAATTTTCTATCGTATTTCTTTTATTCATATTTATTTCTTATTTGTAAACTTTAATTCTCTTTTAGGGTCAATGGCAGTCGTATAAGCATTTCACTACATTTCGTACTGTGTATGACTGTGTATGTGACAAATAAAATTTGAATTTGATTTGAATTTGAATTTGATTTTGAAAAGAATAGTGGCTGCAGTGATGTGTAGGATGATTTACACAATTCAATTCAATTAAAATTTTATTTTTCCTAGCACATTTAACAATGGTCATTGTCTCAAAGCAGCTTTACAAAATGAAAAGAAAATTTATGGAGGTGTGTATGTGTGTGGAAAAAATGTGTTTAGATAGTAATGAGATTGTGAGATCCTCCCTGAAGAACAAGCTGAGGGCGATGGTGCTGAGGGAAAAACTCCCCGAGATGGCAACAGAAAAAAACCTTGAGAGGAACCAGACTCAACAGGGAACGCATCCTCATCTGGGTGATAACAGATAACAGAAATTATATAAGGACATCAGTATAAAAAAAGTTGTCCTAGTTATCATGGAGTCCAGTTAAGCCATAGAAATGAGACAGCAGGTGCAGAGGGGGGTCTGGATTACTAGCAGCTCAGGAGCAGCATGTGTAGATCCAAAACATCATAAAGCAGAATCCAATTTCTTTGACTTTATGCTTGGTTTGTGCTCTGACATGAACTGTCAACTTATATATAAACAGGTGTGTGCCCTTTCCAAATTATGTTCAATCAACTGAATTTACCACAGGTGGACTCCAATTAAGCTGCAGAAACATCTCAAGGATGATCAGGGGAAACAGGATGCGCCTAAGTAAAATTTTGGGCTTAATGGCAAAGGTTGTAAATACTTATGTACATGTGCTTTCTAAATTATTATTATTTTTATAAATTTGCAAAAATCTAGAGAAAACTTTTTTCATGTTGTCATCATGGGGTGTTGGGTGTAGAATTCTGAGGAAAAAAATAATTTAATCCATTTTAGAATAACGCTGTAACATAACAAAATGTGGAAAAAGTGATGCCGCTGATCTGCCGCTCTCTGGCTGTCATTGCGTTCACGGAGAGACATCTGTGGCTAAACCTCACTAACATCAAGGATGAGGATCGTGTGTTCCTCCTTGATGCCCCCATCTTGCCTTCCGGCCTGATTGGTCGGCGCTGTTAATTCCGTCGCCACTAGGTTTTCGGAGGCGAAACTATATGAACAGTCCTTCACCGTGTTTAAGAGTCAGGACTGTCGGCCACCCAGTCCTGACCAGGTCTGGCTCTCGCGAGGTGCGAAGCACAAAAGGAGAATGTGGTGAGCCGGTCACCCCCTTGCAGAGACTGAGATGGGGCTCGCTGCTCTTCGCAATCCACCTCAAAAAGGCCAGACCTGCGCACTGTCATGCTCATGCGTGAGAGTGGCACCCCCCGGGGAGGGGCGCGTAGAATTCCTTCTGAGAATAAAGTCTTCTCCCTGGCACCCCCAGAAGGCCGGTGGTTAAGCCCGCCACCACTGGTGTTTTGGTCTCCAACAAAATGTTAGTTGTTCGGTCACTTTCTACCAGGTTTCAGGAAGTCGAACATCTAACACCTCCCTCATCTAGCTGAAGTGCCAAAACTGAAGCGCACCTGGTTCTGCTCCGCAGCCTTTTTCATGACCAAATGCTGTGCCCCTTTCAGAGAAGCTGTCAGCGGGGAAACTACTGTCAGGTATATCTCCTTGGGTACTAAGGGGGTGCCCACATCTTAGTTATTTACCGTCCTCCTGGCTCTCTAGGAAACTTTCTAGATGAAATGGACATACTTCTTAGTCTTTTTCCCTCTGCTAACACTCCTCTCACTGTTCTAGGAGATTTCAACCTTCCATCTGATAAACTCCAATCCTCTTTCCTTCTCCCTCTCCTTAACTCCTTCTCTTTAACTCTAAACAGCTGCCCTCCTACACACAAGGCAGGAAATTCTCTCGACCTTGTTTTCTGCCGCCCTTCCCCAGTCACAGATATCACTACTATTCCTCTTCATAAATCTGATCATTACCTGGTATCCTTCACCATAACCCTTCCTATTCTATGTAAACCTAACCACCAAAATGTCTCTTTTACCCGCAAAAACCTTCACTCTGTCTCCCCTTCCTCTGTGTCTTCATACACCCTATCATTCCTCCCAGACCCAGACTCCTTCTCCTCTTTACCACTAGAGACTGTGACTGAAACTTTCCTCTCCTCTCTCTCCTCATCCATAGATCTCCTTTGCCCGCTGTCATCTAAACCAAGGAAGACGTCTTGTCCTGCTCCTTGGCTATCTGATGTACTGCGCAACAACAGGAGAGAATTAAGAACTGCGGAGAGAAGATGGAAGAAATCGCAACTTGATGGAGATCTCATCTCTTACCAGACTCTTCTTTCCAAATTCTCATGTGATGTGACTTCTGCCAAAACTACCTTCTTTAGACAAAAGTTGGAAGCCTCTGCACATGATCCTGGCAAACTCCACAACATCTTCTCCTCACTACTCAACCCACCGACTCCTCCTGCCCCTTCCTCTCTGACTGCTGGCGATTTTGCCACATTCTACGATGGGAAGATTGCAGCAATCCGCCAGTCCTTCGCTCTCAACCAAGCTCCTACGGCAGAACCTCAGGACCTTTCCTTCCCTCCTTTAGCAGAATTTTCCAACCTGTCATCTGATGAGATTCAACAGATCATCTCGTCATCTAACCCCACCACCTGTTCATTAGACCCAATCCCTTCCACAATGCTCCAGGCCATCTCACGGGACCTCCTTCCCTTCACCACAGCCATCATCAACCAATCCATATCATCTGGTCATGTTCCTGCCGCTTTTAAGAAGGCGAGGGTTATTCCCATCCTCAAGAAACCCTGCCTGGACCCATCAGAAGTTAACAACTATCGCCCGGTATCACTGCTCTCTTTTATTTCCAAAATTCTTGAAAGAGGCGTTTATAATCAAATGTCTCTTTATCTCTCACAGAACAACCTTAATGACCCAAACCAATCTGGATTCAAAGTGGCACATTCCACAGAGACTGCCCTTCTGTCAGTCACTGAGAAGCTCCATGCTGCTAGATCTGCTAAACTGTCATCTGTCCTCATCCTCCTGGACCTGTCAGCTGCATTTGACACGGTGAACCACAAGATTCTATTATCTATTCTTACAAGCCTTGGAATTTGTGGAACAGCATGGCAATGGTTTGCTTCTTACCTAAAAGATAGGTCATATGAGGTAACATGGAGGGGATCTACATCTGCCCCACGTAGACTCTCTACTGGTGTCCCGCAGGGCTCAGTACTTGGTCCTCTTCTGTTCTCCCTCTATACCCGGTCTCTTGGTAAGGTCATATCATCGCATGGATTCTCATACCACTGTTATGCAGACGACACCCAACTTGTTCTCTCCTTTCCTCCCTCTGACACTCAGGTTTCCACCCGGATCTCAGCATGTCTGGCAGACATCTCATTTTGGATGGCTGCTCATCATCTGAAGCTCAATCTCAGTAAAACCGAACTGTTGTTTATCCCTTGTGACTCATCTCCAGGTCAAGACCTTGTGATATCCATGGACAACAACCAAATCACTCCTTCAGCCACCGCCCGCAATCTTGGGGTAACCGTGGACAATCATTTGTCATTTTCCCCACACATCGCTAACCTTACTCGCTCTTGTCGATTTCTTCTTTACAATATCAGAAGAATTCGCCCATTTCTTTCTTCACAGGCTACTCAGGTGCTTGTTCAGTCCCTTGTTATTTCAAGACTGGACTACTGAAACTCACTCCTGGCAGGCCTGCCTCAGTCCACTATTCGTCCTCTGCAACTGATCCAGAATGCAGCAGCACGTCTTGTTTTTAACCTCCCCAAGTTCTCCCACACCACTCCACTCCTCCGCTCCCTGCACTGGCTTCCTGTAGCTGCCCGCATTAAATTCAAAACACTGATGCTTGCCTACAAAGCTAAAAATGGCCCAGCACCCACTTACCTCTCTGCGCTAATTACACCACGCACTGCACCATGTTCCCTCCGATCCTCCAGCACTGCTCGCCTCATCCCACCATCTCTCAGGGATCGAGGGTGGCATTTATCCAGGCTCTTTTCTGTTCTGGTACCTAGGTGGTGGAATGAACTTCCTCTAGATGTCCGTACATCAGAGACTTTGACTATCTTTAAACGACGACTCAAGACTCATCTGTTTCTCCAGTACTTGGACTAATCCCCCCCCGAAAAAAAAAAAAAAAACTCTTCTTAGTTGTGTTGGACTAATGGCACTTAGTTATTAACCTAGTTAACCCAGTGTAAGTATGTATCCAATTATGTAAACATTAAAGCACTTTTTGTAAGTCGCTCTGGATAAGAGCGTCTGCCAAATGCCTAAATGTAAATGTACTAAGGACTGTATAGAGAGAAACTACAGGATTTAGTTTGCACATCGCCTTCGTGTTTCAACGGCGTGGTCTCCACTCCCGTGAAACCGGAAAGGGCTGACTTTGGAATTGCATACTTTGCTAAGGAAAGAAGCCATAGAACATGTTCCCATGCCAGACAAAGAGTCAGGCTGCTACTGTCGGTTTTTGTTGGTTTCAAGAAAGACGGGGAGCTGCGTCCAATTTTAGATCTTTGCGGGCTGAACCGTTATCTCAGAAAGTACAGGTTCAAAAATTTAACTGTCAAAATGATTGTTTCTCAAATCCAACCAGAGGATTGGTATGTGACAATCAACCAATAGGACACATATTTTCATATAGAAATATTGCCACAACACTGGAAGTTCCTGAGGTTCGCTTTCGGGGCAAAGCTTTCCAGTATCGGGTTCTTCCACATATACAAAATGCATGGATGCAGTCCTGGCTCCTTTACGACTCCAGGGCATCCGTATTTTGAATTACATAGACCACTGGATGATTCTGGCTCAGTCTTAGAAGCTAGCGTTTCGACATCGGCATGTTGTCCTAGCTCATCTTGATTCTTTAGTTTTCTTTCCTGCTCAGAACACAACATATTTGGGTGTCACATGGGATTCGATCGCAATGAGGGCACAGCTGTCTCCTGCGTGAGTTGAATCCCCAACACCCTGAAGGAAATTAAATAGTTCACTAGGCCAGAAAGTGACTGTTTATAACTTTCAGATTTTTTACCTTTGGGCCTTCTGCATATAAGACCAATTCAGTTGTGGCTAAAAGCCAGGGGATTTCACTCAAGGGTCAATCCCCGAAGGGTTACGCACGAGGGGCTTCGCACCCTTTCTATGTGGTTCAAACCCCAGTTTCTGACTTTGGGTCTCACTCTAGGTGCGTCTTGTCATCGCAAAACGACAGATGCCTTCCTCACAGGCTGGGGTGCGGTCTTAGATGGCCGTCCAGCCCAAGGGAGCTGGAGAGGCCAACTTCTCGCGTGGCACATCAATTGCCTCGAAATGATGGCTTTATTTCTGGCCCTGAAACACTTCCTCCAGCAGTTGAGAGGCTACCATGTCCTAGAAGAGATTTTATGTAGCAGAGGTGGACCTCTTTGCCTCACAAGAAACAGCCCAACGCTAACCCTAGCCAGGGGCGTAAGTTAGAGCAGCCTTTTTCATGACCAAATGCTGTCACATCAGGTGAGAGATGCTATTGCCATAGCCTACGAGAAGCGTGGTCACACTTCGCCTCTAGGAATCAGGGCTCATTTGACGAGGGGGATTGCCTTATCTATTGCGCTTGCAAGAGATGTCACCTTGCAGCAAGTGTGTGATGCGGTAGGTTGGTCCTCTCCGCACACATTTGTCAAATTTTATAGTTTGGATGTTCATGCTACTCCAGGCTTACGGGTCCTCGAGTCAGCCTCTGAGACCTTCTTGGCTATTGTGCGGACACGCAACACAACCTTGGGGGTGCAGGCACTTGCAGTGCAGCGGCGTTGGTATTCTTGTTCCCATAGCGTTTTCACGCAGCATCGAATGTAGCTTTTGTAAGGGAACGTCTCGGGTTACTTTGCTGTACTTGGGAGGGAACGTCTCGGGTTACTTTTGCCTACTTGAACTTGAACTTGCTGTAACCCTGTTCCCTGAAAAAGTGGGAACGAGATGCCTCGCTTCAATGCCGCACTGCTTGCGTGACTGGACGTCCTTTGAGACAAAATTGACCTGAGGATGTTTCAGGTTCACTTCTATTTATGACCTCCAGATGCACTTCATCAGATGGCGTCACCTGACCGAGGTTATACAGTATATAGCCAAAATTTGGCGTGTTGGTAAACACATGCTTCACAACTGGTAACACAAAAAAAGTTCCCATAGCGTTTTCACGCAGCATCTCGTTCCCGCTTTTTCAGGGAACAGGGTTACAGCAAAGTAACCCGAGACGTTACATCGTCGGCATATGCTGACAGCACAAGTCTCTCCTGTGACTCTCTAACAGGAGAGCCCTGTAGCTCAGCTCTTAATTTGTGCAGCAAAGGTTCAATAGCGAGACTATAGAGTTGTGCAGCTCACGGGTAGCTTCCCGCTGTTAAAAGCACATTTAAAAACTTCACAGAGATCAGCACCTATAACATTCCAGAAATGTTTATAAAATTCACTCAGCAGTCTATTCCTGGTGAGTGTCCTGTTGTGAGCTGCTGAACAGCATCAGTTAATTCCTGCAACTCAAGTTCTGCGTCCATTCAGAGTAGTTCCTCTCTGCAGGTTGGATCACGGGGCTCTGCACTGTAGAGCTAAATATATAGAAGTCTGTAGCTGCTCTCCTCATCTCACTTGGGTCAGTTGTTATTTTTCTATCTGCTCGAGTAAGATACACTAACTGATTTTGGGTTTTAATGTTTCTGGACAGGTTAAAGAAGAAAGCACTGGGAGCATCCATGTCCTTGATACAGGCGATACGATGTCTGATCAGGGCTGTTTTGGCTTGTTCATTGAGGAAGGAGCTTAGAGCTTTTCTTTTTTCTTCCAGGAGACAGCTCATTCTGACGTCGTTCTTGCTGACCACTTTGTTTTCTGTTTGTGTGATTTCCCTCAAGGTCTTTTATAATTTTGATTTTGATTTTTTCCCACCTCCCACGAAGAGACCCTACTGCTAAAATCCCCTTTTCTATCTTTCCATTCATTCCATAAAACTTTAAATTTTTCAGAAAAGATCTCATCCTGTAAAAGTTTTATATTAAAATGCCAGCATGAGCTTTGCATTTTTGTGTTTGCTATTTTTTATCTTTATGCTAATTAGATGATGATTAGAAAACCCAGTGGGGAAGATGGCTGTTTGGTAAAGATTGTTTTTGTGGGATTTGGGGATATAGAACCTGTCCAGTCTCTCTGCAGTGATCTTTGTATTATTAACCTTGACCCATGTGGATTTTCTTATATTTGGGTTTTTTTTCTCCACACATCAACCAGACCACTCTGCTTGATGAGTTCCTCGAGTGCCTCAGCAGACTTTGGGTGTAACGTCTCTCCGTTTCAGTCTAGGGTGAAGTCTATGTACGTGCAGTTCCAGTCCCCTCCCATTACTAATGTGGATTTGTTTCTACTTTGTTGTATTATGTTTTTTATTCTATTAAAATGTTGGATTTTCTCACTACCATTGTTAGCGGCGTACACATTTTAAAAAGTAAAACATTCCTTTTTTATTTCTGACCTTTCACTAATTTAGTAACTTTAAGATTGCTCATGCCCACTGCTTTATTAAAAAGTATCGCCAAACCGGCACTGATGTTGGAACCCTGACTTAGGAAAAGTTTTCCTTCCCACCACATGGCCCACTTAGTCTCGTTGGCTTGGTCGCTATGTGTCCCCTGTAGAAAGACAGCATCAAAGTACTTTTGCGTGTACAACCAGTGTGATGTGTTTATTTTTGTTTTGCATGAGACTGCCACCATTTTGCAATGTGATCTTTATAGCATCATCTCTTTTTTTGTTCAGTAGATAGTAGTAGGTATAATAGCTCATAGTTTGTGGTGCGCTGTAATTTTTCAATCAATGCTATACATTTTTTAACATCTGTAAAAGGGTCTTCAAATTTTAATAGTTTTTTTTAAATGCCCTCTTCAAAATCTTCATCCATTGAGGCTTCATCTTGCACCACATCACCTCTATCCTGCACCATTACACCTTCATCCTGCACCACTACACCTTCATCCTGCACCACTACACCTCCATCTTGCACCACTACACCTCCATCTTGCACCACTACACCTCCATCCTGCATCACTGAAGGACATGACATGCTTCAGCGCGGGGTTTTTACAGTTCAGAGACACCATCCTCATACTGCTCACAATCTTACCGAACCGAGACAGTTCCCTCTCTATATCCTCATCAGGGATAAAAGGAGGAATGTTCGACATGGTGACCTTCATTGTTGTTGCACCTAGCGGAGTAACGGAATAAAGTTCTCCACTTACAGTATCTTCATTCCGTTTTCAATCAGCTGATGTACGAGTTCCCTCTTCCTAATGAACACCACCACGGCCTTGTTCATCCGCGATGCCGACACCATGCTCTCACACCTGATACACTCTCCTACCGCCAGTAACACCACGGCGCTCACCTCACAGCGCACCCCGTGACGGAGTGAGAGAGGACAGGCTGCACCGCTACGGGTGAGCCACCATCCCTGCACCCCGCCAATATACCAACAGCTCCACACACCTGCGGGTTTAAACTAATTACACCGTGTGATCGCTATTTTTAGATGTTTAATATATTCATGTTATATGTTTGTGCTTTAGAAAAAAAAGTTTAAAAGAGTATAGAAAGTTTTCAGAAGATTTGAAAATGCTCATTTGCTCTCACACCACGCTCCACACGCTGCTCTAACACCACCTCCCAGCATGCACCAGAGAGAGGGAGAGAGAGAGGGGGACATGGACTCCTCGGTGCTTCCCCGCTGGCTGTCCTCACGCTGCTGCCACTGTTTCCCGACCGTGTTGTTGCCCATGTTGTTGCCGTGGTCACAAGTGTTTTTTTGGTCAGGAAGACCACCACTGCTTTATTCATCGGGGAGGCAGAGTAGATGTACTGGCACCCAATCTGCTCCCCCATCGCTAGCAGAACTTCCTCCAGCAGGACACCGTCTTCCACACCTGACACCATTCTGGAGAGACAAAGTCTCCCCTCCGGCCTCAGAGGCCATGCTGCCTCATTCAAAAGGAGCACAAATATCTTATAGTCCATGTAAAACAGTAGTGGAGTAAAGTCATCATGGGTTCATAAAACAGCACTGACACGCCCAAAATACAATAAATGGTTAATAAATAAAATTAAGTAAGATGACATTTCCATATACTGTGCATAAAATTATATTAGAAGGTTAAAAAAAAGCAATTCATTTTCTACACTACATAAAATTTCCTCTAGTCCCCAAACTTCATGGAAATCCTGCAGCTTCTGTGTCATTGTTGCATATGCGAATTAAATTTTTAATCTGTTTTTTACGAGGATTTCCATTTAGGGTGGTTTTCTGGATTTAGGGTGCCATCGTTTTTTATTTTGTTTTTTCTTGTGAGCCATGTGGCCAGTTTTGCTTTGCCAATTAAAAAGTTTGTTATGCAGATCTTTTTTTTTTGTTGTCAACTGAGTATTTTGGGCCGAAAATGTACAAGTCTTTTGTTAAGGCTTGCTCAAAACTTGCTGTCCATTCTCTTAGGGTGTTGAACATTGGCCTTAACCTTTCACATCTTAAAAAGAGGTGCTCTATAGTTTCATCGCTCCCACAGAAGGGGCATGTTGTAGCTACGGTGGGGTCGATATGTGCTACGTGTCTGTTTGTGGCCACGGCCCCATGCACGATCCTCCACTGCAGATCAGCTGTACGCTTCTCCGCAGGGGGTTTGTACAGGGACCTCCAGCTACCTCGTGGGGAAGAGCCCGGTGCCAGCAGATCCGACCATCTCGACTCCTTTACCCCGGCCAGAGAGTTCTGATGGGTCACCTTCACACTGGTGAAGTATAAAGCTCTCTTGATGGCATTTTCAAAGTCCGTTAGTTGTGGTATCTTGAAAGACAGTATTCCTCCGTTGGTTTCTAGTTGTTCTGCTGCTGCTGAGATGGAGAGAGGCATACACGTAACTCATCCCATAACTTTATACTTCAGTACATCTATTCTGAATGGCAACTACGCTAATTCTCTCCATCTGTTTTGTACTTTTCTACCCATCCCGAGGCATCTGGAGATTGTACCAGCTTCAGTAGATAAAAGCCAACCCTGTGAGGATCCTGAGGCATCCAGAGAAGGACCAGCTCCAGCTGAATTCTGCCTTATTATGATTGGAGCTACACATCCTGCTCCTGTGCTCCCAGTGATCCAGACCCCATCTGCCCTCTGCACCTACTGACTCCCTGGGCTGAACTGGACTTAATGTTAATTTAAAGAACTTCTGTTTATATTGTACTCTTAGCTGCATAACACACATGGTGTTATATCATCTCTATCTGTTATCACCCAGATGAGGATGGGTTCCCTGTTGAGTCTGGTTCCTCTCAAGGTTTCTTCCTATTACCATCTCAGGGAGTTTTTCCTTGCCACTGTTGCCGTCACCGTTGGCCTGCTCATCAGAGAAATTTCATACATTCATCTCATTATTATCTAGACACATTTTTCTCACACATACACAATTTATTATTATTATTAATATTTTATTAATGTTATTATTTTTTTTAAATTATTATTATTATTATTATTATTTTATTTCTTTCATCTTTGTGAAGCTGCTTTGAGACAATGACCATTGTTAAAAGCGCTATATAAATAAAATTAAATTGAATAGAGAGGGGGAAAAGGTTGCTGGTCCCCATCGGAGTCCCGTTTTTAAGGTCTGCTTAAACTCTCGAGGCAGCGCTAGAATCACCTCTCCCATTATTCTCTGCAGCATTCGATGAGACTGAATTTTTGTCTCCTCCCCAAGTGTAGCTGTGGGTTTCCATATTCTACCAGCCCTCAAGTCCCCAAGTTTCATAATTCCAGCTTTTTGGAAGCGCTGGTGTACAGTAGGTTCCTTTGTGTTAGGATTTTTGCTGGAATCAGTGGGTTGTTGAAAAGTGGTTCTTGGTTTACACAGATGCATAGCTGGTCTCCCATTCTGCTGATTTTCAGGAGTGAGGAAAACGCCTTCAAAACTGTCTGATAGAACTTTGATGTTTTAGATGTGTTGATCTCGTTTAAGTTCATGATGAACAGCTGTCTGTCGTATTTTAGATCCTCAACTTTTTGAAATAACTGACTTGCTGTGTGAGTCCATGTTGTCTCATTCTTATAAAGCAGTCTTTGTGCTGTCTGAAGTCGGAAAGTTTTTATTCGGCTTTGTAAATCGATTAAGCCCTGGCCTCCCTCCTGTAACGGCAGGTAGAGAACTGGCGCCCGTGTCCAGTACTGTCCATTTCAGAAAAAGTCCAAAATCCTTATCTGAATGACTGTTGTTCCCGGGGGGTCAAGAGCTGTGAACTTATGCCACAGCATCGAGGCGACCAAATTGTTGGCGACCAGTACTCTTCCCCTGTAGGACAGCTGGGGCAGGACCCAGGTGCAGTAACTTTGCACTTACCTTCTCCACCGCTCCCTCACAGTTTTTCTGCATGTAGTTCTCGTCCCCTAAAAATATTCCCAGATATTTAATTCCTGTTCTTCCCCATTGCAGGTTCTCTGGGAGTTTGGGAATCTGTTTTTCTTTCCACTGACCTGCTATTAGACTTTCGCATTTGCTCCAATTGACACGTGCTAAGGATGCGGCTAGATATTTTTCTTGGCTATTAGAGAGGACATGCATGTCTTCTTGTTTGGTGATAAAGACCAGTATGTCGTCTGCATAAGCCGATGTCACTACTTTGTTTGTCATGCCATATTCTGTTAACCCTATCATGTTTTCTCTCAGTTGGTGTAAAAGTGGTTCAATGGCCAAGCTATATAACTGCCCTGACAGTGGGCACCCTTGTCTAATCCCCCGTTGTATTTTAAAAGGATAACTAAGAGCTTGACCCACGCTGTGAACCTTGTTCCCATTCCAAAAGCCTTCAGTGTGTTAAATAAGTACGTGTGGTCCACTCTGTCGAATGCTTTTTCTTGGTCTAGAGATAAAAAACCCAAGTCATAAGAATTCATTTTACACAATTCTATCATGTCACGTACTGTAAAAACATTGTCCATTATTGTGCGTCCAGGTATGCAGTAAGTCTGACTTGTGTGTATTATTTCGCCTATGTGTTCTTTTAGTCTGTTTGACAAACATTTTGATAATATTTTATAGTTCGTGCATAAAAGAGCCACAGGTCTCCAGTTTTTTAAAACACCCAAGTCTCCTTTTTCGGAAGCAGAGATAAAGCCGCCCGTGTGCAGCTTGTAGGTAGTTTTCCGTTGTTAAAAGACCAGTTAAAAACCTTGCGTAAATCTGCTCCCAGTGTTTCCCAGAACTGTTTGTAAAATTCGGCTGGGAGTCCATCAATGCCCGGTGCTCGACCAGTAGAGTTGTTTTACTGCTGTATTTAGTTCCTGAAGTTCGATGTCCGTGTCTAATGCTTCCCTTTGCTCTTCTGTTAGTTTTGGTAAATCCTTCATTAATTCTTCACTGCATTGCGGGTTGGTGGTCTCTTTGTGGTACAGGTCTTTATAAAAATCCACTGCAATCCTTCTCATTTCTTCACACGATGTAGTTGTGCTGCCATCCGGGCGTTTTAAATACAGCATTTAGTTCTGGCGTCGGGTTTTCCGTTCCAGTTTGAAGAAATAGGTTGTTGGGGCATCAATGTCTTTAATGTTGGAGATTTGTGATCTTATGAGGGCTCCTTTGGCCTGTTCATGTAAAAAGGAGCTTAGTGCCTTCTTTTTTTCTTCTAAGGAGTTTCTTTTTTCCCATTCGTTTTTAGCAAGTATCTCATTTTTTATGTTTGTTATCTCCCTCTCCAATTGTTCAACTGCACCTTATTTTTTATTGCATTTGTGTGTGCTGTAAAACTCCCCTTTCCTTCTTCTCCATTCCTCCCAAAAGATTAGAAATTTAAAACAGAAATTTTGATCTTGGAGCAGTTTTGAGTTAAAACACCAGTAAAAACGAGGTTTTGTTTTTTCAGACAGCCCGTGACGGAGTGAGAGAAGATGGACTGCACCGCTCGGGTGAGCCGCCATCCCTGCACCCCGCCACCAGACCAACAGCTCCACACACCCGCGGGTTAAACTAATAACGCCGCGCACGCTGCTGTTTATAGATGTTTATAATGATTTTGTGCTTTAGAAAAGACAAGCTCAAAGTAGTAGAAAAGTTTTCCAAAAGTTTGGAAAACGCTCATTCGCTCTCATACCACGCTCCACACGCTACTCTCACACCACCTCCCAGCATGCACCAGAGAGAGAGAGAGAGGGAGAGAGAGAGAGAGAGGGAGAGAGAGAGAGAGAGAGAGAGAGAGGGAGAGAGAGAGGGAGAGAGAGAGAGGGAAAGGGAAAGAGAGGGAGAGAGAGGGAGAGAGAGAGGGAGAGAGAGAGGGAGAGAGAGAGGGAAAGGGAAAGAGAGGGAGAGAGAGGGAGAGAGAGAGAGGGAAAGGGAAAGAGAGGGAGAGAGAGAGAGGGAAAGGGAAAGAGAGGGAGAGAGAGAGAGGGAAAGAGAGAGGGAGAGAGAGAGGGAGAGAGAGAGAGGGAAAGGGAAAGAGAGGGAGAGAGAGAGAGGGAAAGAGAGAGAGGGAAAGGGAAAGAGAGGGAGAGAGAGAGAGGGAAAGGGAAAGAGAGGGAGAGAGAGAGAGGGAAAGGGAAAGAGAGGGAGAGAGAGAGAGGGAAAGAGAGAGGGAGAGAGAGAGAGGGAAAGGGAAAGAGAGGGAGAGAGAGAGAGGGAAAGAGAGAGGGAGAGAGAGAGGGAGAGAGAGAGAGGGAAAGGGAAAGAGAGGGAGAGAGAGAGAGGGAAAGAGAGAGGGAGAGAGAGAGAGGGAAAGGGAAAGAGAGGGAGAGAGAGAGAGGGAGAGAGAGGTTAATTGTCCTTTGCTTCATACATGAAGTTTTCAGCAGTCACAAATGATGCTTTTTGCCTTTTAGTGTTTAATTCTTTTATGCATGTCAGTAAAATAAAGGTACATTCTTATATAATGTTTTCTTATTTTAAATACAATCAGTAAACACAGCAAAAATTCAATAATAATAATCTCCTTTTTGTCTAATGGCTTGTATCCCTTTCATTGCTAAGATTTCATGCATATAATAAATAAACACATAGATTAGTGTACACAGTAACATGGTAATAAATATTCACAGTGGTCTGATGATGATGGGGTTTGAATATTAGTGTTACATAATGAAAATTATTGAAGAATGAAAAGAAAAGGGGGAGAGATTGTTGAGGACTCGTATTATAATTTACACTGAAACTTTAACCTCCCTTCTGCATCGCCACCGTGTGGCACTAAACACCTCTCGGTGTAAACTCCTCAGCTTCATGCTTCATGGTAAATTCCTTACCTGAAGGTCAATACGACAGTTAACACACACCATATACATTAAATACTGTTTATACACACACAGTTCTTCTTTAATACTTTGACATGCTTTCTTAATAATCCATAATTAGGCTTAATTACTTTGCACCTGATCAGATGAGACGAGGAGGTGAGAGAAGGAAAACTGAAACCACCTGAGAACAAATCAGCTCTGCAATCAAAAACAAGATATGATTAGAAAAAAAACAAGACAAGATGAGGAAGAACGAAACACAACAACACAAGATGAGGAAACCTGAGATGAGCCGATGAAACATGAGAGGAGACGCCGAAAAATCAACAAGATCAACGCGCATGAGTGTCGAACCTGATTTACACACAACTGAGGAGCCTGAGCCTGGCAGGAGGAGCTCATCACACTGCGACCGAAACCGCGGCTCTGTGTCGCACACATGCATATAAAATGGCCGTCTGTGTGTTGGTGCTCGTCTGTAAGAGAGAACGACTGTATCACGTCTGTATCACGTCTGTATCACGACTGTATCACGACTGTAACACGTCTGTATCACGACTGTATCACGTCTGTATCACGACTGTATCACGACTGTATCACGTCTGTAACACGTCTGTAACACGTCTGTATCACGACTGTATCACGTCTGTATCACGTCTGTAACACGTCTGTATCACGACTGTATCACGTCTGTATCACGACTGTATCACGTCTGTATCACGACTGTATCACGACTGTATCACGTCTGTATCACGACTGTAACACGTCTGTATCACGACTGTATCACGTCTGTATCACGTCTGTAACACGTCTGTATCTCGTCTGTAACACGCCATTGGCTTTTTGCAGTCGCTGGGAGATCTAAAATAGATCTTAAACATCAGAAGTGTGGCTGACAGAAAGGCTTTTTTTTTTCAGCCACACTTCTGATGTTTAAGATCTTTTTCAGATCACCCAGTGCACAGGAACACCTCACAACACTGACCATGAGCATACATAAGAGGCTGGTCTAAACACAGAGATGTGTGTGTATGTGCGTGTGTGTGTTGTTGTCTATGCATTGGCCTAATGGATTGGTCAGTTACGGGCGTGTCACTCAGCCTGGACACACTCGCTGTCCTTCCTCTTTGCGTTCTGGCAGCGTGTCCTAGCGAGGCTCATGCAAGGCTAATCATGTCTCAGGTGTTGCTCTGTGTATTCGGTATCTGTCTGTAATTTGATCTCTGTCCATCCTCCTTCTGTTTTAAAACTCACTCACTCTTCATCCTTTTCCAACACCGAGCTTTACTGCTCCTGCAAGACGTTTTTAAGGAAGTCCACTATGTCTTCGCCGTGTCCCCAGGGCACCACCGCGGGTTTGTACGCACCCGACCGCGTTTCTTGCAGATCCTGAATGATCCTGTGCATGGGGAAACCTCTTCTGGGAAAAACCGTATCATTGGGTCCCAATGCTAACGTGGGACAGACGTCATTTTTTCCGTCCCCTACATAAAAAACCTTCTGGAAAGGTTCTCCTCGCTCCTTCACCCGTTTGCTCACGTAGTCTCTCAGGATGACCTGCTTGCACATGTTTTCCGGGCACTTGGGGCACGAGTGGGAGTGGAACGGGTGCAGGACGAGACCTCCGTCCGTGTCAAATTCCGCCTGGTTGGTGAAAACCTTGGTGAAAAGTTTGCGAGCGCCGGCGTGCCGTAGCCAGGTCTCGATAAAGTACGAGTTAGCGTCCGAGACAACGACGCACTCGAAGTCATCCCGCGTCGACAGGAAGTCGAGAAGCGCCGCTACGCCCGGGGAGGCCGGGATCCGCTCGATCTCGGTCCGGATAGCGTCCTCGGTGACGCCGCAATCCTTCAGGAAAGTCAGTATCATCTGCGATTGTTCGAAGAAGAAACTAGGGTTGAAACTCGTCCTCAGGGTCTCGGGGAGCTTCTGTAGCGGAGCGGCTCGGACCACCGCGTCATCGCTGTTCTCCGCGATCAACGTCTCATCAAAGTCGAAGAGGAACAGGAAGCGCGTGGCCATGTTGACGCTTTTCCTCTCTGCACAGATAAAGGGACAAGAATCAGTTTTCTAACACACGAAAGCTTTATGAAGGTTTCACACTCTGTGAAGGTTCACACTTAATCTTAATCAGCGTGATCTGGAAATCATCTCACATAACTGCAAAGTGAACTTCAGGTAATGTCCCACACGTCCCACACGTCCCACATCGTCGTAGCGCGACCTTAACAACCACACCCGAGTCTGAAATAAAAGCATCAAACACCTGCGTAGGTGTGAACACTCCCTCTAAGCCCCGCCCCTTCCCCTCTATCTCACATTAATAGTGTTTTGGCTGATGTTTTCGCCTCGAATTGATTTTCCTCCTTTGAGAAAGTTTCAAATTTGTTAGTGTGTGTGTCTGACCTGGTTAACATTACACACACATATAGAGCTCGCCACTGGGACGTTTGTACATACGGTTTATTAGAGACCATGCTGAACATCTTCATCCAAAATGCACTTTTTTCAGCTAATGGAGAAAAAACAGTTGATATTAGTGACATAAAAAAACTAAATAGGTTTCTGTTTAATAACAAATAAGTGTCAGAACTGCAGTTTGCCAATCGTTTGTATGGGACTGATAACCACAAAGTGATGTAATGGTGTTTGACCTCCTGCTCTGATTACAGACTCGTCCAAACAGCCAACGAGACATTTTAGACTTAAGACTCTCACGAGAAAAGAATTATTTTTACACTGTGAGTTTTGTCTGTTGCAGTTGCAGCAAAATGATACCAATTGCTCGGCGTAAAGCTGGCTTTAAACCACAACAAAAAAAAACAGGGAACAGAATAACGATGCAGAAAGAAATTCCTACACGGACTCCAGCAGCAGCTGTGGAATAAACATGGAGATTTATAGGACACTCCAATAACAAAACAAAAAGAGTTTTAAAAAGAATGCTGTTAAACACACACACACACACACACACACACACATACACACACCAATGATGACACATTTTCTAGTATAACAGAGAGATGTGCAGAAGGACAGAGACGGGACGAACAATCATAACAAAAAGATCCGGAGATAAATCACAGCAGACGCGGAAAAGCAAGGAGAAAGGTACGTCATGGTTTCCATGGTAACAGCTGGTTCACAGGGACGTGTACAGCACATAAACAATGCACAGATTGCTTTAAATAGGCATTAATCGTTGGTGGAACTGTTTAAGTATTTAAGATTTATGGAAGGAGTCTCCAGTGTCAGAGGACAAGCTGTAAGTCTGAAGCTCTGGGTTTTTTTTTTTGATTGAGGGGAAAAACGTTCAGTAAACTTGGCCCTGTGACCCGGCAGCCCGTGTCCTCTGGGACGACGAGAGACGCGCTCCACGGGGGACCGAGGCTTTCCGGTCAATAACTATTAATTAACTGATTTGAATTGAATTGAAATAAATGAGTGTAAACAGGTTCTGTTTGCTCTAACTGCTGTTTCTGGGAGTTTCTGACCTCACAGGATCTACAGACTTTATTCTTAATTCTGAAATGAACGCGGGGAACAGATTTAATTAC
>NW_026521005.1:290000-302500 GCF_024256425.1 Clarias gariepinus | reverse complement strand
CAGGGGTCTGATCTAAAGGACAACACATCCATGTGTTCCTGTAAATGGACACCATGAGTCTGGAGCATGTGTGTGTGTGTGTGTGTGTGTGTGTGTGTGTTTTTACTTCCACAGTGATGTGATAATTACATGAAGTGAACTCAGAGAGATTACACAAACCCCAGTTTTGTCCCATAGCTGACTAGCGTAGATGCTAATCTCAGGAGTAAGGCTAGAAATCCTTGGCCTCCTGACAAACACCTAGCGCTAACACTCACGTAACACTCGCTGCTCTTGTCTACACCCGACTCGTCCTGAATCATTCAGAGCGTCCCCGCCCTTACAGCGCCCTCGCATGCACCTCCTGAGAACTCACCTGCCTTTAAATAATACAGGAATCTGAAACTAATCCGCAAATCAGCTCCTGATATCAGGTCACCTGCTGCAAGGTCACCTTCAGCTCCACACTACACTTGACTGTAGAAATGAGGAACAGAGACAAGCGTAACACTGCTGAACACTGAACGATAAGAACCAGGAAACAGGAATATGGGAGAATTTTACACACAATTTCAGTCATTTTCCTGGCGGTTTATGTGATGAGACAAAATAACGCCGGTGATGAGACACGACATGAAGGATGAGACGAGACAAAAAAAAATGAATGATGAGACGAAAGAGACGAGACCAAAAATAATACAGGAAATGAGATGAAACACAATGTAGCGCAGCCACATAAAGGGGCATTTTTAACTGCGGGGAAAGGGTTACGGAGCTAATGCGGCTCACCTGCACACTGAAATAGACCCTATATGGTTTTACTTGTCCCCATAGACAGGGTTGGTCACGGGGTGAGCTCTCGCGAGCATGCGCGATCGCAGCGCGAGAGAACCCGGAAGCGGCGGTGGGTCACGTGTGCCGGTATAAAGCCGGAACCGGCAAGTGGCTCGGGACGGAGAGATTTACCCAGCGCGCTGTTTTTTTTGAGAGAGAGTTTGGTTGATGATTCTAAAGGAGTACTTTTCCCCAGTTGGATTATTCCTCATAGACACTTACAATTCACCTCTCGTTCCGTTGCTCGAGCTCCCGGATTTGTCATCGATACCGGTGAGGCCGAGCCAATCTCTCCCGTGCATCATTTCACACACTGCAATATCATTAACTCTGGACAATCATACACGCACTCACACACCCGCATACACCATACACATTGTTTCTATTTGTATATATTTTGTATATATTGGTTTTTGGTGCACCTTGTTTGTTTGTTTGTTTGTTGGTTTAATACACTTTGTTTTGGTTTATTCATAGTTATTGTGTCGCGTCTTTACTTGTCCTGTCTTGATTGCGCAATACCGGAAGTGTTGTTTAAAAACCTGTATTTTGATTCTCGACCCCGTAGCAAGGTAACTAGTGGTTTAATTAAATCCAAGTGTTACATAGTGGTGGCCCGTACGTACGGGGAATCGTTTTTTTCGGGTATTTTCCGGTTTTGTGTATCTTGGCAGAACAAAATGGATGCTAACATTGCTAATGCTAATGCTAGTGGTGCCGTGCAGGCCGACCTTGCTGTAGCTAATAATGTGCTGGAGGATGTAGATGATGCATTTGTTACACGCCGTAACCCTACAGCCGAAATAACCTCATTGATTAGTTCACTATATATATCTGACAGACATGATGATGATAATGATGATGATGATGATGTTGTGTCTGATATTAATGTTGTGCATACGTTGCAAACTGAACTGAATCAATGCAAGGAGGATATGGGGGGGCTTACTGACAAAGTGAACACGTTGGAGCAGGATTTTAGACAATCCGTAAACAGCAGTTTGAACAGGGAAACCAGTTTTCGGGACGCAGTGGACGCTAGCCTAGAAGGGCTGGAGCGCTACTGCCAAGAGGCCCTGGAGAAACTGGAAAGAGCGGTCACTGACTGTTTTCTGAGACGTGACGTAATCTGGGAAAACCAGATGAAAAAACTACGGCTCACAAGTACGCCCACCATCCAAAGGTTAAAGGCCTACACCCCTGCATCTCCCCAATCTCCTGTTCTACATCCTACCAGCACGGCGATCACAGCATCTACGGCAAAGGTAAAGCACATAAGCAGTCATGAAACATACGACATTCCTCCTTGTGTTCAACCACACGCTTCTGCCCAGCTTACCTCCTCAGTTTCACCCTCTTCTTCTTCCTTTTATGGCCGACCACCCATCCGCCTGGAGTTTCCAGCCTTTGGCGACGCTTCAGAGACAGCGGATGTTCTTAACTTCATCGAACAGTGTGAAAACTATCTGGAGATCAGACCACTGCCCAGCCCAGAACTGCTAGGAACCCTCAGCACGGTGCTACGAGGACCTGCTCTGAGCTGGTGGAAGGCAGAGAAAGGCAAGGTGAACGACTGGAAGTCTTTTAAACAGGCATTTATGGCGGCTTTCTTACCGGATGACTACCTCACAGAAGTGGAAGAAAACTTAAGGTCTCTGGTACAGCAGCCCAGTCAACGCCTTAGAGACTTCGCCTATGACTACCGCGCCCTCTGTATGAAGTGGAAGCCTGATATCTCCGAGGAAGAACTAGTGGGTCGAATCCTGAACAACATCAACCCAAGAGTGGCAGGATGTCTGAGAGGAACAGTGAACACCGTGGAACAGCTGGTGAAGATAGGTTCTAGGGTGGAAAAAGACTGCAAAAGCTCCAAAGACTACTGGCAGAAGGTGGACTCCCAGCACAACAAGGAAAAGAGTCATAAGAAGGCAGGTGAGCGAGTTCCTACAAAGCACGCAGCAGGACTCTCCATTGCTCAACCCCTGGCAACTCCTTCGCTTCTCCTGGTTCCAGTAACAGTGCAAGGAAGGAAGGTGAGTGCTGTGGTCGATACGGGAAGCTCCTACACGTTGATGAGGGAACATCTATGGAGGCAGCTCTGCGAAAAGGAAGTCAGGTGTGATGTTCCTTCTCCTCAGAAGTTTGTTATGGCTGATGGGAAAACACACCAGGCGCAAACCCAGAGAAGGCTTCATTACATCTGGCACACTATCGAATGTGAGCTGGACACTTACGTCATGAGCAACTCTCACCTGGCTTTCCCTCTGATCGTGGGGCTGGACTTCTTAAAAGCCACAGGAGCCACCTTGGACGTCGCACACGGGGAGTACGGGCTGAAAACAGAGGAGGGAGTCACTTATCATCCCTTTATAATGTCCCAACCCCACTCTGCGCCATCTAAGTCTGCTCAAAGGAGACACCCTCATCTCCCGGCTACAGCTAACCTGTATTTAGCCTTACCGGTGACTCCTGATGATCTCCTATGTGCGGAGAAAAACACAAAAAGTGTGACATCCTGGGACACCAACAATGAAGAGGAGCTGCTGAAACTAATGGCCACTTGGCCCCGCACAACCTCCAACATCTTGGGCAAAACAGCATTAGAGAGACACAGAATCACTTTATCTGACGACACCCCATTTAGATCCAGAGCGTACCGAGTATCACCCTTAAAGAAAAAGATTATAGAAGATCAAGTCGACCAGATGCTGAAGGACAACATCATCGAACCTTCATGTTCGTCATGGTCGTCACCTGTTGTTTTAGTACCTAAACCCGATGGGACTTACCGTTTCTGTGTAGATTTTAGAAAATTGAACAGCAAAACCAAACCTGATGCATATCCAATGCCTTTAATACACGACATCATTGAATCACTGGATGGCGCCTCCTGGTTCTCAACATTGGATCTGCAATCCGGTTACTGGCAGGTGGAGATGGAGAGAGACAGCTGTGAGAAGACCGCCTTCATCACTACCAAAGGTCTGTTTCAATTCCGGTCCATGCCCTACGGACTCAGAAACGCGGCTGCAACGTTCCAACGACTGATGGAGAAAGTCTTGGCGGATCTAAGAGGAAAGTATTGCTTCGTCTATATAGATGACATTATTATTTACTCACAATCACTAGAACAACATAGAATGCATCTCAACGCAGTATTTTCCAGACTCACCCAAGCCAATCTCTCCCTCAACATGAAGAAGTGTCATTTCTTCAAAAGGCGGCTGAAGTTCCTCGGTCATGTCGTCTCTGAAGAAGGTGTACAGTTAGACCCGGAGAAAACAAAGGCGGTGGCAGAATATCCTCCTCCTCAAGACTTAAAATCTCTTCAACGTTTTCTGGGTCTCGCCGGCTGGTATCACAAGTTCATTCCCCACTTTGCAGACATAACAGCTCCATTAAATAATTTAAAAAGGAAGGGAGTAAAATGGGAGTGGACTGACGAATGCCAGAACAGCATGGATGTCATCAAACACGCACTTCAAAACCCACCAGTACTAATGCAACCGAACCTAAATCTGCCATTCCAATTGCACACCGATGCCAGCGAAGTGGGCCTGGGAGCCATCCTCACCCAAACTTCAGCAGAAGGAGAACGAGCAGTAGCTTACGCCTCACGAATGTTGAGAGGAGCTGAGCAGAATTACTCCACATCAGAAAAGGAGTGTTTGGCCGTGGTCTGGGCTGTAGAAAAATGGAGGCACTATCTAGAAGGTCGTGCTTTTGAGGTCTTTACCGACCATGCCGCCCTGTCGTGGGCCTTCAACTGCCCGAAAACCAGCTCTCGTCTCACCCGATGGACGTTACGCCTACAACAGTTCGTTTTTACAGTACATCATAGAAAAGGCTGCTTAAATCTGGGACCAGATGCGCTATCCCGGGCGTCCCCGCCGTTAGAAGTGGGCACCGCTCCATGTCTCGCCATCACAACCTCTAAATGTTCGTCCGACTTACCAAACGACCTGTGCGAGATAACTCAAGCTCAACATGAGGACCCCACCATCACAAAGTTGCTCTCGAAAGGCCAGCCACGAAGCACAAGAGAGCAGAGGGTCTCTTTCGAACATCACCAAGGGGCGTTATATCGCCGGGTACCGGTAAGACACGGAGAAAAATTTCAACTAGTTGTCCCCCAGTCATTAATAAAAAACTTTTTACATTACTATCATGACAATCCCTTGGGAGGACACCTGGGGCAACTAAAAACCCTGCTGAGGTTACTAGATGTGGCATGGTGGCCCACGGTGCGGAAAGACGTCTGGCACTATGTGAGAACTTGCAGCGTGTGTCAACAATATAAAATGGAAAACACTAGACCTAGTGGGCTACTACAGAGCACGGAGGTTCCAGAGCCAGGACACACCGTGGGATTAGACATCATGGGTCCTTTTCCCCGAAGTAAAAGGCAAAATGAATATCTGCTGGTGGTGGTAGATTATTTCACCAAATGGGTGGAGATGTTTCCCCTCAGGGATGTAAAGACGCCAAAACTGGTGAAGGTACTAAGAGAGGAAATCTTTACTAGATGGGGAGTCCCCAAATATCTAGTTTCCGATCGAGGACCACAGTTTACGTCTCAGCTGCTGGCACACCTCTGCCAAACCTGGGGGAGCGTCCAAAAGCTAACTACAAGCTACCACCCACAAACGAACCTGACGGAACGAGTTAACCGAACTCTGAAGACAATGATCGCTTCATACGTCGGGGACCATCACCAAAACTGGGACCAATGGTTACCAGAGCTTAGATTCGCCATCAACACAGCCCAACAGGAAACTACGGGAAAGACACCTGCAGAACTCACACTGGGTCGGCAACTAAAAGGGCCACTCGAAAGGCTCATGAATCACCCTCCAACACCTGATCACACAGCCTACTCATTACTAGACCGACAACAACTTATCATGGAGGAGGTGAGACAAAGAGTAAAACAACAACAGTCCAAACAAGCTAGATACTACAATGCCCGGAGAAAAGATGCGCACTTTAAACCGGGAGATCTAGTTTGGATAAAAACTCACCCACTCTCCTCCGCAGCGAAAAGATTTTCTGCCAAGCTAGCGCCCAAGTGGGAGGGACCAGCAGAAATAAAAACCAAAAAAGGACCAATCAACTACACAGTGTCTTGGGGCAATCCACAAAAAACTGATACAGTGAACGTGGTTAATCTAAAACGCTTTTACGGACGTTCTCCTCAGACGCCGGAGGCTTGGGGGGGGGGTCTATGTAGCGCAGCCACATAAAAGGGCATTTTAAACAAACAGGGAAATGGATTAAGGAGCTAATGCGGCTCACCTGTGCTCGTAAATTTGCCCGATCTGGTTTTATTTGTCCCCATTGACTGTGTTGGTCACTCGGTAAGCTCTCCCGAGCATGCGCGATCGCAGCGCGAGGGAACCCGGAAGCGGCGTCGGGTCACGTGTGCCGATATAAAGCCGGAACCGGCAAGTGGCTCAACACGGAGAGATGAAGCAGCGCGCTGGTTACCCGAAGAGAGAGAGAGCGATTGTTTGTGGTTGCAGAGGATTAGTTTTCCCAGGACTCAATCAATTCCCATCTCCTTCCGTTTTCTCGTGCTCCCGGATTTACCATCATATACCGGTGAGACCGAGCCATCTCTCCCGTACACCATTTCACACACAACAATATCATTGACTCTGGACTATCACACACACACACACACACACACACGCATACACTCCACGCCTTTGTTTATATTTGTATATATTTTGTATATATTGGTTTTTGGTGCACCTGGTTTATTTATTTATTGGTTTGTTTTGTACAATACACTTTGGTCTGGTTGGGTAATTGTTTTGTGTCGCGTCCTATATTGTCCCGCCTCGGTTGCGCAATACCGGAAGTGCAGTTTTCAAGCCCATATTTTGATTCTCGACCCCGTAGCATAGTAACTAGTGATTTTAATAAATCCAAGCGTTACAACAAGAAGAGGTGATGTAAGAGACTGGCTTTTGGAAATGTCTTTAAACTCGAGAGCTAGCTGCTATTTTTTTTTTCTTTGGGACTGAATATCACAAGCTTCACATCACATCACTTCTTTAGGGACATTTATGAGGAATATCACTAGCATTAGCATGTGTGTGAATAAAAATACATATGTATGTTGAAATAAAGTGTCGTGAAATGATAATAATAAGCAGTTTTAGTGCTTCACATTATTGACCTCCATGTGCTGACGTCCAGTTCTGACCTCCAGCTAACTTCACAAACTTACAGACAAGCGAACACACGGATCGAACGTGACCGCGCCAGCTTTCTGCTGCCAGTGTAAAATGATCCTCATTTAAAACCACAAATAAATTTAACTTAATTGTGTATAAAGTCCTTCAGTTTGTAACAAACCCAGTCTGTGTGTCGTTATAAACGGCGTGCACAATGTTATTGACATCTGTGTGAGCTTAAAAGATAAAAGAAGATAAAGTCTTGAGTCTTATTGCTCTAAATACGCCTGATAAGTGAAGAAGCTGCTCCCCCTTGTGGCTGAATAAAACACTGCAAATGAACTGACTGGTTCAGTAACTTACTTATCGTCTATGGAGCTTTATCCTGTATACAGGGCGGAGCCTATCTCATGAGACTTAGAGCAGGAGGTGGGGTACCCCCTAGATGGGGTGCCAATCCATCACAGGGCACACACACACACACACACATGCACATACACACACTACAGCAACGCCCACTAGCCTAATCTGCAGGTATTTGGTCTGTGGGAGGAAACCAGACAACCCGAAGGAAACCCACCAAACACAGGGAGAACATGCAAACTCTACACACCAATTGCCAGGCGGGAATTGAACCCAGATCCTGGAGGTGCAATAACAATGGGCTTAAAAATAGATTCACCCCGCATACACACACACACACACACACACACACACACAAAACAATCTGTTAAAATTTTAAACTATAAACTAACTTAATGATAGACAGAATTTCGAGCTTTCTGTTTAAATGTAATTGGCTGTGCAATATTGTTTACATCATCAGCTTTGTACAGAAAGTGATATTTCCTCATGTCTAATCTCTCCTGCTACTGTACAAGGTAAGTCTAAATGGTGAAGCCTAATGAAACACCACTAATGGATGATCTAAGTTACTGAGAGCAATAAAAAATAATAATATACAGTATCACATAGTGTAAAGTGTTCCCAATATCTCATCTTTTCCAACATCCAAGAAGAGCGACACCTCCATCACAACATCAGTGCAATACACAGGTGTGTGATAATGAGTTAGACACTGAGTTACAGTTAGTGAAGAACAATACATGAAAGAGTTTATAGGAAAATAGTCCATGAAAGAGCGTCTCCTGAGGGGAGCAGCAATAGGAATTTGGAGAGGTTGGGTACACTGTGAAAAGAATAAGAAGAGGATTTGAAATTAAGAAAGTGTTGGCTTATAAATAGTCATGAGACTAGAAAAGAAGATTTTAAAAGGAAAATGTGGGCAATCAGGACCAGAAGGTGGTAACATAATGGATGCCAACCGCTGGTGAACACCAGGAAGACGAGAGTAATGAGGGGTAAAGCGGACTTTCCTGTTACTCACCCATAACAGGCGCTGACACTGGAGACTCCTTCCTCAACACTTGCTGCATGACTCCGTAATAGTGTGTTTCCAGTCCTGTTTTCCTGATTATTTATTTAATGAATGGATTAAATGCTTTCATTCCCTGATTGATTGGACAAGGTGGTGAGGAAGGAGAGCTGGTTCAATGGTTGGTGTGGAGCTGAACTCTCTCGAGGAAGTGGTGGAGAGGAGGACATTAAACAAAGAGCTGTTCATCATGACCAACCCAGACCACCCACTGCACACAGAAGAATGTGTTCAGAGCAAGACTTCTGTCGCAAGGCTGCTCAACTGACAGACTCAGGAAATCCTTTGTCCCCGGAGCAACTCTGCACTTCGGGCTCGTCTGCTATATTCCGGAAAAGTTGGGATGTTTTTTAAACTTGAATAAAATGAAAAATAAGAGACTTTCACAATTCTATTCACAATAGAACATAGAGAACATAATTGTTTAAACTAAGAAATGTTACACTTTTATTCACTAAATGAGTTCATTTCTAATTTGATGTCTGCTTCAGACCCAAGAAAGTTGGGATGGGACGACAAAGGGCTGAAAAAGCAAGTTTTAAAAAGATTGAGCTGGGAGAACAGCTAGCGTCAGATCTGTAACATGATTAGCTATAAAAGGGACGTCTTAGAGAGGCGAAGTCTCTCAGAAGTAAAGATGGTCAGATGATCTCCAATCTGTGAAAGAGTGTGTAAAAAGATTGCGTAACACTTTAAAAAACAACGTTCCTTAACATTACATGGCAAAGGCTTTGCAAATCTCATCATCTACAGCGCATGACATCATCAAAAGTTTCAGAGAAACTGGATTAATCTGTGCATAAGGGACAAAGACGAAGACCTTGGTTGACCTTGTTTGAATGCCCGTGGTCTTCAGGTCCTCAGACGACACTGCGTCACTCATCAGCATCATTGTGTCATTGACATTACTTAATGGGCCCAGGAATACTTCCAGAAACCACTGTCAGTAAACACAACCTGCCGTGCCATCTGCAGATGCCAACTAAAGCTCTATAATGCAAAAAGGAAGCCATATGTGCACACGGTCCAAAAGCACGGTTCCTGATTTTTATTTCTTTCTACATTGTAAAGGAATGCTGAAGGCGTCCAAAAAATGCATTAATCTCCTTAGAACAGTTAATGGTGAGATGTTTCTGCTACTTCTGCTCTGTAAAGACTTCATAACGCCTCTAATCTCAGGTGCTGTTAATTGGTCATTTTTCAGGCTGATAACTCTAAATGAACTTCTCGTCTGAGGCTGAGGTAGGTTTTGGTCTCGCCCTCCTGGGACGGCCTTCATGAGAGACAGTTTCATTATGGTGCTGGACGGATTTTGCAAATGCACTTGACACAATACTGTTCTTGCAAGAACTATTACAGAAAGGCTGACCTCTGTGTCTTAAAATAACAACTAACTGTTGTTTTTTTTGTTGTTATGTAATTACCTAATCATATATGTGTTGTTTTATAGTTGTGAAATCCCCAGTATTGTTGCGGAATGTAGAAAAAAACACTAAACAAAAACAAAGAAATTTGCAAGTGACCCTAAACTTTCGAACGGTAGTGTATATATCAGGCAAGAATGGGACCAAATTATAACACCAAACTCCAGAAACTTATAATCAGTGTTGGGGGACGTTACTTTTTAAAGTAACTAATTACATTACAAAATTACTGTCTTTATAAAGTAATTAGTTACATTACAGCGTTACTTTCTGATAAAAGTAACTAGTTCAGTACTTTTCCACTGCAGAAAATGAAAACTCCTTTGTGATTCCTTTGTGATGTATGTTGTTTTAGTCAAGACCTTTATAATTATTCTACCGTCATCACTCAGTGAAGTTTGGCCCATAATCTGTTAACTACTAATACCCCTATCTCACCTACTAATACCCCTATCTCACCTACTAATACCCCTATCTCACCTACTAATACCACTATGTCATCTACTAATACCCCTATCTCACCTACTAATACCGCTTTCTCATTTACTAATACCCCTATCTCACCTACTAATACCCCTATCTCACCTACTAATACCCCTATCTCACCTACTAATACACCTATCTCACCTTTTAATACCCCTATCTCATCTACTAATACCCCTATCTCACCTACTAATACCCCTATCTCACCTACTAATACCCCTATCTCACCTTTTAATACCCTTATCTCACCTACTAATACCCCCATCTCACCTACTAATACCCCTATCTCACCTTTTAATACCCCTATCTCACCTACTAATCCCCCATCTCACCTACTAATACCCCCATCTCACCTACTAATACCCTTATCTCACCTACTAATACCCCTATCTCATCTACTAATACCCCTATCTCACCTTTTAATACCCCTATCTCACCTACTAATCCCCCATCTCACCTACTAATCCCCCCATCTTACCTACTAAAACCCCTATCTTACCTACTAATACCCCTATCTCATCTACTAATACCCCTATCTCACCTACTAATACCCACATCTCACCTACTAATACCCCTATCTCACCTACTAATACCCCCATCTCACCTACTAATACCCTTATCTCACCTACTAATACCCCTATCTCATCTACTAATACCCCTCTACCACCTCAGACGCTTGAGAGACTTTAGACTGCCCTCCAAGGTGCTCAGGAATTTCTACTCCTGCACCATAGAGAGCATCCTGACGGGAAATATCACGACCTGGTTCGGGAACAGCACCATGCAGGACAGACGAGCTCTACAGAGGGTGGTGCGATCAGCTGAGCGCATCATCCGCATCGAGCTCCCTGACCTGCACTCAATCTACAGCAAGCGGTGCTTGACCAAGGCCAGGAAGATCGTGAAGGACCTCAGTCACCCCAATAACGGACTGTTTACTCTGTTGCGGTCTGGGAAGCGATTCCGCTCCTTGAAGGCCAACACAGAGAGACTGAGGAGGAGCTTCTTCCCGCAGGCAATAAGGTCTCTCAACCACAACCACACCACTATGCAGAACTAACAATCTTTTCATCTTTTTCATAATTGATCAAATCCATCAATCTTCTTACATCCATGAACACTATGGACAATTACATGCTCACCTTCCTTCATATATACACTACATGTCGTACGCTTACATCCTGGACCATTGCACAAAGACACTTTAATAACTTTGCACACCTACCTTCACAACTACACTACATTTTACAGTTTTACGTTTACATCCTGGACCAGTGCACAAAGACACTTTAATAACCTCTGCACAAAGTCACTTTATTCTATGCATATTTGCACACACAGCACAGTATATTTCAATTTGTACAGTAGATTTCTATTTTTGCACATCATATTTCTATTTTTATTTTTAGTTCTATTTTTTTTTTCCTAGCACATTTCTATTTTTATTTTTAGTTCTATTTTTCCTAGTTTAATTTAATTTTTATTTAATTTCTATCGTATTTCTTTTATTCATATTTATTTCTTATTTGTAAACTTAATTCTCTTCTAGGGTCAATGGCAGCCGTAAAATGCATTTCACTACATTTCGTACTGTGTATGTTTGTGTATGTGACAAATAAAATTTGAATTTGAATTTGAATTATCTCACCTTTTAATACCCCTATCTCACCTACTTATCCCCCATCTCACCTACTAATCCCCCATCTCACCTACTAATACCCCTATCTCACCTACTAATACCCCTATCTCATCTACTAATACCCCCATCTCACCTACTAATACCCACAACAAAAAGGGACTGAACTGATAAACACACACACACACACACACACACACACACACAAACATTATCACTCAGCTTAACTACTACAACTCAACTACATTAATACATCAAAACACTGTGACTGGACTGACAAATCAACACAAGCGCAGACACACTGACCCACACAAACTATCCTACACACATCTGTAAATGCCTCACTGTTTATCTCTTCTGCACAATATTCATTACTTTTTGCACAAATACCAATTCTTGCTGCTATGTTTTTTACTACCTCAACACCATATTTTATGTCTTATGTTTTTTTGTTCTGATATGCCGTTGTCGTCGCACTGTCACTTTGTTGTTGCTCGTTTTGCACATTTGCACGTGCACTTTATGTT